>NW_028164953.1:0-2000 GCF_964263955.1 Coregonus lavaretus
TAAACAAATACCCTGAAGGATATTCAGAGACAGAGAGATATTTAAATAAATATTCTGATGGATATTCAGAGACCGAGGGGGTCAGGATAAGTTTAGTTAAATTACCATGATGATCAGACCTTATAGAGTTAGGAGGAAGGACCAGACCAGACCAGACAACCTTATAGAGTTAGGAGGAAGGACCAGACCAGACAACCTTTAGACCAGAGCCCTATGACACCCTATTCCCTATATAGTACACTACTTTAGACCAGAGCCCTATGACACCCTATTCCCTATATAGTACACTACTTTAGACCAGAGCCCTATGACACCCTATTCCCTATATAGTGCACTACTTTAGACCAGAGCCCTATGACACCCTATTCCCTATATAGTACACTACTTTAGACCAGAGCCCTATGACACCCTATTCCCTATATAGTGCACTACTTTAGACCAGAGCCCTATGGCACCCTATTCCCTATATAGTGCACTACTTTAGACCAGAGCCCTATGACACCCTATTCCCTATATAGTGCACTACTTTAGACCAGAGCCCTATGACACCCTATTCCCTATATAGTGCACTACTTTAGACCAGAGCCCTATGACCCCCTATTCCCTATATAGTGCACTACTTTAGACCAGAGCCCTATGACACCCTATTCCCTATATAGTGCACTACTTTAGACCAGAGCCCTATGACACCCTATTCCCTATATAGTGCACTACTTTAGACCAGAGCCCTATGACACCCTATTCCCTATATAGTGCACTACTTTAGACCAGAGCCCTATGACACCCTATTCCCTATATAGTACACTACTTTAGACCAGAGCCCTATGACACCCTATTCCCTATATAGTACACTACTTTAGACCAGAGCCCTATGACACCCTATTCCCTATATAGTACACTACTTTAGACCAGAGCCCTATGACACCCTATTCCCTATATAGTGCACTACTTTAGACCAGAGCCCTATGACACCCTATTCCCTATATAGTGCACTACTTTAGACCAGGGCCCATAGGGAATAGGGTACCTAGCAGTAGAGTCGCACCTCCAGCCAGCCAGCCCAGCAGCCATACCACTCCTCCTGTCTGGAATGTTCTACTAGACTTCCTGCTTGGAGACGGTCAGCCTCTCTGACCCTCTGACCCAGGACTTCCTGCTTGGAGACGGTCAGCCTCTCTGACCCTCTGACCCTGGACTTCCTGCTTGGAGACGGTCAGCCTCTCTGACCCTCTGACCCAGGACTTCCTGCTTGGAGACGGTCAGCCTCTCTGACCCAGGACTTCCTGCTTGGAGACGGTCAGCCTCTCTGACCCTGGACTTCCTGCTTGGAGACGGTCAGCCTCTCTGACCCTCTGACCCTGGACTTCCTGCTTGGAGACGGTCAGCCTCTCTGACCCTGGACTTCCTGCTTGGAGACGGTCAGCCTCTCTGACCCAGGACTTCCTGCTTGGAGACGGTCAGCCTCTCTGACCCAGGACTTCCTGCTTTGGGAGGTCAGCCTCTCTGACCCTGGACTTCCTGCTTGGAGACGGTCAGCCTCTCTGACCCAGGACTTCCTGCTTGGAGACGGTCAGCCTCTCTGACCCTCTGACCCTGGCAAATGGCAGAGGTCAAATTCAACTGGAGGGCGTGGAACCTTTATTTCTCTGAACCAGCGCTGTCTGTCTTTTAACCTGTGCTTCGTACATGTAGAACGTGTGTGTGTGTGTACTGTGTGTGTGTGTGTGTGTGTGTGTGTGTGTGTGTGTGTGTGTGTACTGTGTGTGTGTGTACTGTGTGTGTGTGTCTGTGTGTGTGTGTGTGTACTGTGTGTGTGTGTCTGTGTGTGTGTACTGTGTGTGTGTGTACTGTGTGTGTGTGTCTGTGTGTGTGTGTGTGTGTACTGTGTGTGTGTGTCTGTGTGTGTGTACTGTGTGTGTGTGTGTGTACTGTGTGTGTGCGTGTACTGTGTGTGTCTGTGTGTGTGTGTACTGTGTGTGTGTGTGTGTACTGTGTGTGTG
>NW_028164952.1:0-150197 GCF_964263955.1 Coregonus lavaretus
GAAATGAGTCACATATACTAAGCCACTCTTGAAGGGCAGTTGATGTTGATGTTGATGGAAAAAAATGGTTCTTTCTTTACATTACCGGATGACATCCTTTATCAGGGTGTCCAAATGGCACCCTATTCCCTACCTGCACTACTTTTGACCTGAGGCTGGAATATGGTGCTATTTCAATGCATATGGATGACTGATATCATGTCTTGTTTATAAGTGCCACTTCGTAGTCTGAGAGTGATTCACTAATACAGCATTCTCCTTCAGTGAATTGCAAATAATAGAAAAGGCCCATAACACAATCCAACACTGTAACCTTGGACACACTGGCCTGCGTCAGCCGTGTCTCCCATATTACAGATTTCCTGGTCTGCGTCCCAAATGTCACCCTATTGCACTACTTTTGACTGGAGCCCTATGGGTATGTAGTACACTAAATAGGGAATGATGTGCTATTTGGGACGCATCTATGCTCATCCATTTGCTGAGTGTGTTGGAAAGGGGCTTTGATGAATAGATCGGCTCCTGCTCTCCCTCCACCTCATCCCTCCATTCCTCCCTCCAACCCCTCCATCTCATTATCCCCCTTGGTCTGGGCTATGGATTTACATCACTCTGAAACACTCAACACGCTATCAATAGCCTCAGAGGATTGGAGAAAAGAAGATGTAGCGTTTTATGTACAAATGTGAATTCAGTTTTTCTGTATGAATCTAGAAAAGCAGTGTGAGGGTCTGCGCTCAGGCTTGGGTGAATGGTGGCCGGCGCGTAAGAGAAAAAATTACTTGGCTATAGAATTAAGCATGTACTCAAAACATAAAAAGGTAAAATCAAGGAGGCAGAGCAAAACAAAAAACAACGCAATTGAATGAATTCCTTGTTGAAATGAATAAAAATAAGTGCAAAGTTTGTGGTTTTTATGGTTTGAGTGTGAGGAGTACCTGCAGAGGCTCCCTGGTGTGACTGATGTTTTTTAGAATATCAATTGAAATTCTAGAGTCTTGATTAAAGGCATCTAACATGTGAGAGTTACAGTGCCTTCAGAAAGTATTCATACCACTTTACTTTTTCCACAATTTGTTGTGTTACAGCCTGAATTTAAAATTGATTAAATTTAGATTTTGTCTCACTAGCCTACACACAGTTCCCCATAATGTGAAAGTGGAATTAATAAAAAATGTAAAGCTGAAATGTCTTGCGTCAATAAGTATTCAACCCCTTTATGGCAAACCTAAATAAGTTCAGGAGAAAACATTTGCTTAACAAGTCACATAATAAGTTCCATGGACTCACACTATGTGCAATAATAGTGTTCAACATGCTTTTTGGATAACTACCTCATCTCTGTACCCCACACATACAATTATCTGTAAGGTCCCTCAGTCAGGCAGTGAATTTCAAACTCAAATTCAACCACAAAGACCAGGGAGGTTTTCCGATGCCTCGCAAAGAAGGTCACTTATTGGTAAATGGGTAAAAAAATAAAAAATAAAGCAGACATAGAATATCACTTTAGAGTCATTAATTACACTTTGGATGCTGTATCAACACACCCAGTCACTACAAAGATACAGGCATCCTTCCTAACTCAGTTGCCGGAGAGGAAGGAAACCGCTCAGGGATTTCACCATGAGGCCAATGGTGACTTTAAAACAGTTAGAGTTTAATGGCTGTGATAGGAGAAAACTGAGGATGGATAAACAACATTGTAGTTACTCCACAATACTAACCTAAATGACAGCGTGAAAAGAAGGAAGCCTGTACAGAATACAAATATTCCAAAACATGCGTTGAGTTTGCAATAAGGCACTGAAGTAAAACTGCAAAAAATGTGGCAAAGAAATTAACTTTGTCCTGAATACAAAGAGTTATGTTTGGGGCAAATCCAACACAACACATCACTGAGTACAACTCTTCATATTTTCAAGCATGGTGGTGACTGCATCATGTTATGGGTATGCTTGTCATTGGCAAGAACTAGCGAGTTAAAAAAAAAAATAAAAAAAAATGTAATAGTGGTATGCACCGGCAAAGTCCTGGTTGTCTGCTTCCAACAGACACTGGGAGATAAATTCACCTTTCAGCAGGACAATAACCTAAAACACAAGGGCAAATCTACACTGGAGTTGCTTACCAAGACGACGTTGAATGTTCCTGAGTGGCCTAGTTAAAGTTTTGACTTAAATCTGCTTGAAATTCTATGGCAAGACTTGAAAATGGCTGTCTAGCAATGATCAACAACCAACTTGACAGAGATTGAAGAATTTAAAAAAGAATGCGCAAATATTGTATAATCCAGGTTAGAGATTTATCCAGAAAGACTCACAGCTGTAATCGCTGACAAAGGTGATTCTAACATGTATTGACTCAGGGGGTTGAATGCTTATGTAAATGAGATATTTCTGTATTTCATTTGCAAAAATGTAAACACTTTCTTTTTTTCACTGTGTCATTATGGGTATTGTGTGTAGATGTTTGAGAAAAAAATATGGAATTAGTCAAGGGGTGTGAATACTTTCTGAAGGCACTGTAAATAGATAGGCTAGCAATTGTTGTTCATTTTCTTAATTAGACTAATGGCAACACCATAGACTCTTGAGATGGCTATTTCTCTCTAATTGCTGCTTGACGTTGGCCAGTACACTCTAAAAAGTAAAGGTTCTTGGAGGATCCTTTAGGGGTTCTTCAAATTGAAACTGTGGGGGAACCCCTATAAGTTCTTCAAAGAACCCCTTTTAATGGATCCTCGAAGAACCTTTTGAAGAACTTTTTGGGGTAAATTTTTGAACTACTCTCCCCCCTCCCCTATTATTATTATTATTATTATTATTATTATTATTATTAATACTCTTAACAATACCAACAATAAAACAATATTTTATTTGTCAGTGTTTATTATGATTTTAGTGGCAAAGCAGAATAAAAAAATCTAAATATAAGGTAAACTCCCAGCAGAGCCCCAAGTCCAATGGGAATATCCTCTGGCATGTTGATGTTTATGTGTTGATGTTCTCCGTATCCATAGCCAGAATGATTTTGCAGTGCATGGTTTCCTTTTATATTCATCAGAGGTGTAGGTAGGGTCTGTAAATCCAAAAAATAGTTATTATACAGATGATTAACAAAACATGCACACGACAGTAGTCATACCTTGGTTTTTGTGGTAAATGTGAACTATTTTGATAATGGTTTTCATACACATACCTTGTCCATAATGTAGAGGCCTATGGGATTTTAATTGAAGAGGTAAGGGAGGAGGATGGTACATGTGATCTGCATAACATACCAATACCAATTGATGTACCTTTGTATGCCTCCTCGTCTGTAAACCTGCAGACACAGACACAAAAGTGAGCAGTTCAGTAATCTGCACTCAATGCAGCTAGCCTTCAACATATTCTTATAGCATACAGATTCTTACCTCTTTGTTGATTGATATCCATTGAACTGTATCCATTTTCTGTTTCAGAAAGATTTGCACAAATATGAAAAGATAGATGGTATCATCATAAAACAAATATCAATTTAGATCAAACAAGGGACAAACCTTACCTTAAATTTAGGAGATCTTTACATTTTTCAGTTAAGTGCCTGCAACTGCTATCCTTTCAAATTCAAATGTTTCAGTTGGACAGTTAGGTTCCTGCAAGAACCCCCACCAACTAATGAGGTTAATCGATGAACCCCACCTGCTATGGGGTTCTTGGAAGAACCTTTTGGGGGCAATTTTCAGTGCCAAGAACCCTAAGGTTCTTCGAAGAACTTTGAGGATCTTAGAAGAACCCTTGTTGAACCCCTAATTTTTAGTGTACTTATTCTACAATCCTTTTCCTCCTAGGTGTCAGTGACGAATAGGCAAATCTACAACTGGTATGCAAGTGTCTGAAATGGACTCAGTGCTCATGACAGTTAGGCTTAGTTGTAAGGAGTATTGCCTCAGTCCTTTACCTTGGCCTGTCAACACAGAGATGGGGATGGTACGTGTGTGCATGCCTGTGGGTGTGTGCGTGCCTGTGTGTATTTAACGCTAGATTAGTGCAGCTCAACAGGGTGGGTTTCATGTCTCAGCAGGTCACAGATGATCAGATTAACTGGAGTAGGGCAGGGCTCACTGGATTACCAGCCCAGCCAACTGGGCTACAGCATAAGGCTGGGAGCCACCTGCAGTAAGAGCAGTGAAGACACACACACACAAAGCTGATGATGTAACTCACACACACACACACACACACACACACACAGTCACACACAAATCCTATCTCTCTCCATGTTGACAGGCAAGCAGAACACACATTGAACTCTAACACACATGCACAAAAAAAAATTGCACTCGCTCTTAGGTCTGGATGCTCCCTCATAACTCATCCACAACAATACAATGTCAGACAGTCCTCTTTCAACAAGCACAGGAGTTAGACTTGCTTTTAGTCAAAGATTGAGTGTGTATATTTCTGTTGTATCTCAAGCTTCATCTGTGTATGAAGAGCCACCCTGCTATTTTTAAGCTGTATTCTGTCCTCGTCTTTCACAGAAACTGTGTGTGTGCTCAATGTTCCAGGCAGCATCTCACTCTGAATACACTCTCCTTGTTGTTAGTCAAAGAATTAGAATGAGTTAGTGTTCTAATTATGATGCACACAGTACTGCCTGCCACACTTTCATACAACGCCCTCTCCCCAGATGGAAATGTGTGTTTTTGGGAGTGTGTGAAGAGTGTGTGTTTGTGTGTGGGCCCGTGATAGAGGGACCCCTGCCGGGTAGCGTCCCTACACAGATGACACAGTGTGTGTGTGTGTCTGCGTCTGAGAGAACAGGAGGGGGAATTATCCCCACCTATCTGTAGCACTCACTCTCTCTTTCTCGCGCTCCTCTCCTCTGCACTGGAAAGCCAGGAGGCTTAGGAGGCTCTTTGCCACACTCCTGTGGTAATCTCAGGCGTGTCAGCGGCAGCACCGCTCGCCCATCTCTAGGATTACGGGTGTTGAAACAAAGGCATATGTAATTACCGCCGAGACAACACTGGAATCTAGTAGGCAGTGCGTAAATGCAATGGGAGACGTGTGTGTGTGTGTGTGTGTGTGTGTGTGAGAGACAAAAAGCAAAAACAAAGTCCTTTATTCCCTAATACATTTTTGTTAAAAGGTGGCTCTCATTTGTGTTTAAGCATTATGATGAGACTCGCCAGACATGTAGGCCGATACAAAATGGGCAAGGTTTGTTACAGATATATCTACTGTTCTTTCTTCGATTCTAATTTTTACTATTTATATGGTGTAAGAAAGTCTTTAAGTTAAAGGAAACGCTAATAGGTATAGTCCATCTTCTCAACTGTCAAGATTAAAAGCCATAGGATATAATTTCAGTATGGAAGTACAGCATTTCCATTAGTGCTTATTTCCTTTTAGAAGACCTGTGTGCATGGAGTTGAATGCCTCAACATGAGAGCCATTTGCTGCTATGGTGCCCAGTACTGCTTACGGATGTCATGGCACCTTGAGTAGTATTCATGGGTAAGTGAACCTGTTCTAGTGGGCCTGAGTGGAACAGGGCACCAGAAAGGGACACTATTTCCCCTAAGGAGGATGAAGGGATCTCCTGTCTGTGTGCATCCAGCAACGAGAACCGTTCTGCTTTCTTCCAGAGTGGTGTCAGGACCTGCGTTTTCTGGGCCTTAACGTGTTCAGTAAGTGCCCATCCTGTTGGGTTCTCGTTGCACGAGGTTTCGCTAAAATGTCACACCTGACTGGGAATAAGGCTGACGTGTCAGCAGCCATTAATTCCCAGAGAGAGATGGAGAGAGAAAGATGAAGAGAGGGAGAGACGCAGAGAGAGTGACGGTGAGGGAAAGAAAGAGGAAGGGAAGAGGCCACCTGGCCAGGTCAGTGGAGACACAAGAGCCCCTCTGATATGGTGTAAGGGGATTACAGATATTGCCGGCTTCTTGTCAGGGAAATTAGTGTCAGTTCTCACAGCGAGCAAAGTCCTCCTCTCATCCATGGGGAGAAGGACAAACGGATAAAGAGAGAGGACTTTGTGTTGTCAGAGCTTCTCCAGAGGTGCAGTCATCTCAGGAGTTGTGGTGGATGTCTCTGGAAACGCAAAGGCATTAAGAAATAATGTTTAGCACATTAACTGTAACGTACAGAGAAATGCCTAGCCCATGGCGTTCCGCTATGTCTCACCAGATTCTTCTCCCTTGATTGAAATGGCAAACGGCCATCGATCCTGGCTGTCGAGCTGTCAGGCTGGTGATAATGTCATAATGTGGGTTTCAGCTATGCGAACCCTGTACAGCGCCTTTCTCCTGAGGGTGAATGAGTAGCTTGTGTCTGACCCTAGTCACACACAGAGAGAGAGAGAGAGAGAGAACCCCACCACTTCCCTCATAACTCTTATTCTCTAAAATCGTCTCTCTCCCCCGAAGCCATATAGATCTAATTCAATTTGTCACATGCTTCGTAGACAACAAGTGTAGAATAACAGTGAAATGCTTACGTACAGGTAATTTTTCAACAAGTTTAATATAAGATAAAACATTTAATAAAACATATAAATAGTAACATGAGGAATAAATACACATTGAATAATGAATAACAATAACAAGTGGGGGGTTTGAACCCCCACCACCCCCATAACGAGAGGGCCCGCCATGCCACCCAGCCTTCCCGGAATTAGGGTCTAGTTTAACTTTTTTTTTCACCTCTGTCGGCTGGAGAGACGGCGAACCTCTGTCTCGGGCGAGGCAGAATAGAGCCCCATTGAAAGGAAAATGCAAATGGAGAGTAGTTAGCGGAGGCCTCAACTGAAGCGCCACTCTGCTGCCTCTGGTAAAGCGGCCCTCTGTGCTGTGCCACCCACAGACACGTAGTTATCACTGTCTCGATTCAGTGCACAGCTGATTGAGAAGGTGGGGGGGTCAGAGTTTTTTTTTTCTAGGAAGGGGGCAGGGGGTGCCATGCCAGTACAGCAGCAGGCAGCCACAGTGTTGCCTTTAAGGTACAGTTGAAGTCGGAAGTTTACATACACTTAGGTTGGAGTCATTAAAACTTGTTTTTCAACCACTCCACAAATTTCTTGTTAACAAACTATCGTTTTGGCAAGTCGGTTAGGACATCTACTTTGTGCATGACACAAGTAATCTTTCCAACAATTGTTTACAGACAGATTATTTCACTTATAATTCACTGTATCACAATTCCAGTGGGTCAGAAGTTTACATGCACTAAGTTGACTGTGCCTTTTAAACAGCTTGGTCAATTCCAGAAAATGATGTCATGGTTTTAGAAGCTTCTGATAGGCTAATTGACATCATTTGAGTCAATTGGAGGTGTACCATTTGACTACCCCAATATGACGACAAGGGAAAAGTGCCATGATTTGAATGACTTGCCATGATTCGATCACAACATGCATGTGAAACCCCCAATTTCTCGGGGTTAAAGACTTTGGATTCACATGGACAATTAATAGGTGTAATTAGTTAACCCATTTAGGCCTGTCCCCTTGGAGGCTAAGTGAGCATAATCTTAATCTGTTCATGAAATTAGAGGCATTCATCTCCGTCCCCCTGGGATTAATCTAATGTACACTACCGTTCAAAGGTTTGGGGTCACTTAGAAATGTCCTTGTTTTTGAAAGAAAAGCAATTTTTTTAGTCCATTTAAAATAACATAAAATTGATCAGAATACAGTGTAGACATTGTTAATGTTGTAAATGGCTGTTGTAGCTGGAAACGGCTGATTTTTAATGGAATATCTACATAGGCATACAGAGGCCCATTATCAGCAACCATCAGTCCTGTGTTCCAATGGCATGTTGTGTTTGCTAATCCAAGTTTATCATTTTAAAAGACTATTTTATAATTAGAAAGCCCCTTTGCAATTATGTTAGCACAGCTGAAAACTGTTGTGCTGATTTAAAGAAGCAATAAAACTGGCCTTCTTGAGACTAGTTGAGTATCTGGACATCAGCAATTGTGTGTTCGATTACAGGCTCAAAATGGCCAGAAACCAATAACTTTCTTCTGAACCTCGTCAGTCTATTCTTGTTCTGAGAAATGAAGGCTATTCCATGCGAGAAATTGCCAAGAAACTGAAGATCTCGTACAACGCTGTGTACTACTCCCTTCACAGAACAGCGCAAACTGGCTCTATCCAGAATAGAAAGAGGAGTGGGAGGCCCGGGTGCACAACTGAGCAAGAGGACAAATGCATTAGTGTGTCTAGTTTGAGAAACAGGCGCCTCACAGGTACTCAACTGGCAGCTTCATTAAATAGTACCCCGCAAAACACCAGTCTCAACGTCAACAGTGAAGAGGTGACTCCGGGATGCTGACCTTCTAGGCAGAGTTGCAACGAAAAAGCCATATCTCAGACTGCCCATCTTAATCTTTTCTTTTTATTGGCCAGTCTGAGATATGGCTTTTTCTTTGCAACTCTGCCTAGAAGGTCAGCATCTCGGCGTCGCCTCTTCACTGTTGCTTGGGGTCTAAGTGACCCCAAACCTTTGAACGGTAGTGTACATGGGCTGTTCATAGAAACTCATTTGGGTAGGGATGGGTAGGGAAGGGCGACCTCTAACTGGGTAGAAAAAGGATGGTTTAGTCTCCCTAGAGCAAGGATTTTAAAAGTGGGTGGCAAGAAGGCCTGGTCCTGTGGTTAAGTATGTAAAAAGGGGCCAGCATTTAGTAGTAGTATACTCCCGGCCTCATTGTCATTGCTTTTCAAACCCCTAAGAGATAATTATCTTCTTAACCCTATTATATTATTAGGCCTAGTATCACAAGTTAGCTAGATGCATAGATCCTTGACTTTGTGCTGTAATTTTGAAACAGACCCAGCTAGCAGAAGGGATACGCTGTGTCATTACATCTGAACGATGTAGCGTCTGAAAGGGGTTTATTTAACGGGGTAATCATGTGCCTCAGATTTCAAAAGCCCCTTTTCATAAATGCGTGCTCCGAGGCTCCGTCAGTGTGGGTGGTTAAGACAACGGGGCTTCTTTCTACCCCCCCCCCCCCCCCCCCCCCCCCAGGCAAGATAACATCTGACTCGAGCTCTAATGACAGTCTCTCGTCAGTGTTTCATCATCTGAGACAGGCAGCTTTTTAGCACTGTCATTGTTACATGAGGTATGCTCCGGGGCGCTCTGCTCAGAGAGGGGAGCCAGCCAGAAACGCTTCTCTCGTCATCTCTTATCTGCAGAGTCAGTGGCACGACTCCCTCTGAACAGACCGACCCTGCTTGCGTCATCTCACGTGTCCCTACTGCATAAGTGTTCTAGCCAGCATCACTGTGATGTCGTGAGCCAATGGGCTGTTAGTTAATTAGTACCTGACTGAAAAGGACCCTGTGATTATCATTTAATACCGCTTGTTAAAATGTACACCGCTCCTTCAATGCTAATAAGCAGAAGTAAAGTCATGTAGGGGGAGAGCATATTAACCGCTGTGCTCAACACTTATGATTATAACCCCCAATGTTTGATAAATTCCTAATGTGTCAAATGAAACGCTCTCCCCAAGTGGTTTTTATGGCTGCTTAACTCCTCCCTCAAATGGTGAGTAACGATGCTCAAAACTGGCACTGAATGCGTTGAATCAATCACGACACTGGCAGCAAATTGTCACCAAGAAAGCATTGTTGTCATCTGGCTTGTTTCTAACCAAGCAACCCAGGTTTTTCTGTGTTTTTTTCCTGACCACATGAAATAGGCTATAACTAGGGTCTGGGGTTTGGTCCAGGTGGTCAGAAAAAAAAAAAGAAACCCTGGCCTTACTCAAGCATGTGATAGAACCGTGACCCCTGACAATCTAATGCCCTTCAAGCCATCCTCACAGTCACAGGGAAGGCATCCAAAGCTCAGCCTCTGCAGCACCGCATCCCCATCACTCTTGCCCTCCCAGCAGTCGCCATGGAGTCTGTCTGCCCAGAGCGGCGTCAGTGAGAGAGGCTCTGATTGGTTTTGACACCTCTCAGGCTCTTGGCTGCAAGGTGCAGCGATAACATTATTCTTTGGCTGGGGATGAAGTGGAGCGGAGGAGGGATATCGATAGCACTATTATGCGCCAGTGGAGAAACTGAGCGGGAGTACAGTGCAACACTGGCACGAACCAGCTGGAGAAATTGAAGGGGGAGTGCTGCCCTGTGGCACCCCATCTGACTGGCGACTTGAATTCCCCCACACTGATCCAAGACCTCTGTGCCCCTCCACAAGGGAAAATGACCATATCCTGAAATATGAGTTATTTGAAGGATAGTGCATGATTGCATTCCTTTTATATAAGGCCTATGCTTTAACCACCGAAGCAGAAAAATAGCTCTGCATTAGTCCCATGATGATAGAGAACTGTCAGTGTTTGTTTTTAACAGTGTAGACTACTTTGCCCCAGACTTGTCTTAGAGATTATTGTATGATGGGTTTAGTACTTATAATCATATTATATCTAGCTATAGCTTTGTTGGGCTCAGCTCGGTCCTAAGTTGGCCTTCTATGCCTAACTTCATATCTAAAATCAAATCAATGCGAAGGCCTGCTCTAAGTTTGATGCTCCCACTGGTGCTTTTGAATCACAGTGGGGTAAAAAACAACAAGCACTTTTCATCAGGTTTCTCATTTAGTATCGGGCTGACAACACCCGGCTGAGCAGCGTGATTACACGTTATTTGCTTTGCGGACCCCCCGGTGTCCAATAACCCCTCCTTGATTAAAGGTCCACTCACGTTCGTGACCGGAACAATAAGCTGGATGTTGAAACGGGGGAACCGTAAAGCGTGGTTCGGATTTACAACCACCCTTATAGGATTGATGTTGACATGTGATGTCAATAAAAATATTCAGTCATAAAGAATGTGGTCCAGTTAATCTTCTCTGGCATGTTGCCTTGGATAAAAGCAGGGGCGTCATGCACCCATTATTTTAGAGTGGGCACGAAGTACATGAGGATGGAGGGGGGATGGTCCCCCTTTCGGGAATTTGGAAACATCTTTCTCCCTTCCTCAAAATACCGCTGACAGATATTTTTATAAATAATGATGATACAACGTGGGCTTAAAAAGTTTAGTAATTTATTTAACGTCAGAATTTCTTTTGGTGCCCCCTATGGACATGACACCACTGGCTAGACGGTGGTATGTTATACAGATCCCTTCGGCCTTCATTGGTGAATGTTTAGCGGCTCACTCCAATCCAAAAATAATCACAATCAAAACACGTCAAAGGTCATCATTAGGCTCATCCTAACATTCACTGCAAACCTTAAAATATTGTTGTTTGCATACTGCAGTAGTAACCACAGTGGAACTATTTTGGAGGGCAGAGCTAGCTAGGCAGCGTGTGCATGGAAGTGGCTGGCTGTATGCTGGTTTGTCAGTGGACTGGTAGGGAGAATGTCCTATTTCAGAATGGACCCGTGACTGGGGAGCTGACGCTCTGCTAATTAGGTCACTGCGCTCTCACTACTCTGCCCTTACTACCTGGTGGTGTGGAGCTGAGGCATTTCAACAGCAGGAGATAGATACCGGATGCTTCAGATGTATACAGCCAGATGTTTCACCGGATGTACAGTGAGGGAAAAAAGTATTTGATCACCTGCTGATTTTGTACGTTTGCCCACTGACACAGATATTATCAGTCTATAATTTTAATGGTAGGTTTATTTGAACAGTGAGAGACAGAATAACAACAAAAAAATCCAGAAAAACGCATGTCAAAAATGTTATAAATTGATTTGCATTTTAATGAGGGAAATAAGTATTTGACCCCTCTGCAAAACGTGACTTAGTACTTGGTGGCAAAACCCTTGTTGGCAATCACAGAGGTCAGACGTTTCTTGTAGTTGGCCACCAAGTTTGCACACATCTCATGAGGGATTTTGTCTGAGTCCTCTTTGCAGATCTTCTCCAAGTCATTAAGGTTTCGAGGCTGACGTTTGGCAACTCGAACCTTCAGCTCCCTCCACAGATTTTCTATGGGATTAAGGTCTGGAGACTGGCTAGGCCACTCCAGGACCTTAATGTGCTTTTTCTTGAGCCACTCCTTTGTTGCCTTGGCCGTGTGTTTTGGGTCATTGTCATGCTGGAATACCCATCCAAGACCCATTTTCAATGCCCTGGCTGAGGGAAGGAGGTTCTCACCCAAGATTTTACAGTACATGGCCCCGTCCATCGTCCTTTTGATGCGGTGAAGTTGTCCTGTCCCCTTAGCAGAAAAACACACCCAAAGCATAATGTTTCCATCTCCATGTTTGACGGTGGGAATGGTGTTCTTGGGGTCATAGGCAGCATTCCTCCTCCTCCAAACACGGCGAGTTGAGTTGATGCCAAAGAGCTCCATTTTGGTCTCATCTGACCACAACACTTTCACCCAGTTCTCCTCTGAATCATTCAGATGTTCATTGGCAAACTTCAGACGGGCATGTATATGTTCTTTCTTGAGCAGGGGGACATTGCGGGCGCTGCAGGATTTCAGTTCTTCACGGCGTAGTGTGTTACCAATTGTTTTCTTGGTGACTATGGTCCCAGCTGCCTTGAGATCATTGACAAGATCCTCCCGTGTAGTTCTGGGCTGATTCCTCACCGTTCTCATGATCATTGCAACTCCACGAGGTGAGATCTTGCATGGAGCCCCAGGCCGAGGGAGATTGACAGTTATTTTGTGTTTCTTCCATTTGCAAATAATCGCACCAACTGTTGTCACCTTCTCACCAACCTGCTTGGCGATGGTCTTGTAGCCCATTCCAGCCTTGTGTAGGTCTACAATCTTGTCCCTGACATCCTTGGAGAGCTCTTTGGTCTTGGCCATGGTGGAGAGTTTGGAATCTGATTGATTGATTGCTTCTGTGGACAGGTGTTTTTTATACAGGTAACAAACTGAGATTAGGAGCACTCCCTTTAAGAGTGTGCTCCTAATCTCAGCTCACCTGTATAAAAAACACCTGGGAGCCAGAAATCTTTCTGATTGAGAGGGGGTCAAATACTTATTTCCCTCATTAAAATGCAAATCAATTTATAACATTTTTGACGTGCGTTTTTCTGGATTTTTGTTGTTGTTATTCTGTCTCTCACTGTTCAAATAAACCTACCATTTAAATTATAGACTGATCATTTCTTTGTCAGTGGTAAAACGTACAAAATCAGCAGGGGATCAAATACTTTTTTCCCTCACTGTACATCCGGTGAAACATCTGGCTCCTTGTTCTATCTGTGGCGTCGTTATCTTGCTAACAGACGTTGAAGCCAAGCCACACATTGTACGGTTTTAAAGATCCTTTATTGAAGCAGCTAGCTAACGAGCGCAAACCTCTGAGCTAGCTACGCACAGCCCCGCCCGGCCGCTGAGGCCAATATGCACCAAACTCCCCATCACTTGATATTTTATATTTATTAGGATCCCCCATTAGTCGCTGCAAAAGCATCAGCTGTGAATATCAATGTTGCCCTCAGTATTCAATGTATTGAAGACTGTCTGCATATACCTAACCTCTGACCTGTCTTTAGGGTTTATTCATAATCTACTGCTTTAGTTTAGCTGCGCTCCTCTCGGTTTCCTTTAGGCAGGTTCTGTATTTCTGTTGTGACAACCCGATCAGGGTCTTTAACTTGTGTTAATGTATATTTTTTTAATTGTATTTTTTCAGGGCAGATGCACACGAGAGAACTGCAAATACCTCCACCCACCGGCCCACCTGAAGACCCAGCTGGAGATCAACGGCCGCAACAACCTCATACAACAGAAGACAGCAGCAGCCATGTTGGCTCAACAGATGCCATTCATGTTCCCTGGCACGACCATGCAGCCTACCATGGTGAGTAACGGACTACTAGGCGACTAGCAGACTTCCTTGGCTCAGCGGGGATGGTGAAAGTAAAGTGCAATGTGTCCAATCGTTTATTTCTCTCTCTCTCTACCTCTCTCTCTACCTCTCCCTTTCGGTGTCTCTCCCTTTCTCTCTTCCTCCATCCAACCCCTTCTCTCTCTGCCTTTCTCTCTCCCCCTGCTGTCTCTCTCTCTCCCCCTGCTGTCTCTCTCTCTCCCCCTGCTGTCTCTCTCTCACCTCTTTAACATTTCTATCCCTCTCTGTCTCCCTTCTTCCCCCCACCTCGCCCCCTATTCCTCGGTAGCAGTCGTTTCCTATTAGCCAGGGCCTGGGCTCCAACCCAGGGCTGAGCTACGCTCCCTACCTGACCCACATGACCCACAGCATGGGCATGATGCCCACTGAGATGCTCCAGCCCAGCACCCAGAGCATCATTGTCCCCGGCAGCCCTCCCTGCTCCATGCAGAGCTCCTCCTCCAACCAGAAGCTGCTACGCACGGACAAGCTGGAGGTACACCACCACTAACCAATAACAATACCAGAAGTCGTAGTATATCGTAGTATATTAGCAGTTTGGAGACATCATAAACTAACCAATTACAATACCAGGAGTTAGGAGAGCCGGCCTCTGGGCATCACAAAGTAACCAGTCACGATAAGAGGAATCAAGAGTTTGCACTACGAGGAGTTGGGAAAGCCAGCCTCTCCATGGACATCACAAACTAACCAATCACAATTATTCTCTTATGACACCATCCTTACACACCTAGGTTGAGGTAGAAGTTACCCCTTATCACATATCTTATTTTACCTAGTCCTAACCTCACCAATCAGAGATATAAATCATATATTTTACATACTCCCTTTCCACACCTTTCACACCTTTACTTTGAAAGAATACCTAACTTTAAGAACTTGTGCGCTGGCCAACAGAATTCTATACCTCACCGTTGATTACATCTACTTAAGATAGATGAGGTTATTTCAATGGGGGTTTTGTTTATACCACAACAAAGCAGCTAGACCGTTTTGTGTTAATGAAAACAAAGAATAGCCTTGGAAGGATGGTAAGCACAGACAGACCTGGGAGTGTAGGTGTGTTGTGTGTTTTTCTCAAAGTACCGTCACTTAGCAACAGAGCGATGTGGTTGCTAATGAGAGGCCGTGTTCCACTGAGGAATGGAGACACTCCCACACTAAGTGAGACTGTTTACCGCCTTCTGCGCGTGTGTGTGGAGGGTGTGTGTGTGTTCTCTCCATGCTTTGTGTGTGTATCTGTCTTTGCGTGTGTGTTTGTTTCAGTGTGTGTTTGCGTGCACGTATGCGTACGTGTTCTCCCCACGCTTAGTGAGTGTGCGGTGTTATGTTTTACATCCCAGGCTGTGAGTGAAGCCCCCTGTGATTGACTACGCCCAGGCTCTGAATAGATAAACACCTCAGTCTGTACATTTTTCAGTCCATAGTTATAAACATAATGATAAGTTGTTGATATGTTATTGGTATGTGTTATTATGTTGTATGAGATATGTGGATTATACTTGAGAATAGTGTTAGAAGTAAGCTAATATTGTTGTGTGTGTGTGACTGTGCGTGTGTCTGTCCATGTACGTGTGCATGTCTGTTTGTCCGTGTGCACCCCACCCTCCTTCACAGGTGTGCCGGGAGTTCCAGCGGGGCAACTGCGCGCGTGGCGAGACGGACTGCCGCTTCGCTCACCCCAGCGACAGCCCTATGATTGACACCAGCGACAACACGGTGACCGTGTGCATGGACTACATCAAGTCACGCTGCTCCAGGGAGAAGTGCAAGTACTTCCACCCTCCGGCCCACCTGCAGGCCAAGATCAAGGCTGCGCAGCACCAGGCCAACCAGACGGCTGTGGCCGTGCAAGCCGCTGCCATGGTGAGACCCTCCACTGCCCTCACAGCCTCTAGTGTAGAGTTAGTAGTACCTCACAGCACACACAAATCTGTTGTAAAAATCTGCTAACTTTTCCAAATTCCCTGTTTTTCCAGAAATCCTGGTTGAAATATTCCTGAAATCAGGAGGGAATCCAGGAATCCTTGAACCGTGATTTCTGGAAAACCTGGGACTTTTGGGAAAATTAGAAGACTTTTGTAGCCCCAGCAATGTTAGACAGCACACCTGACAAAGGGTCAGATCATGTGGAAATACACTCTATATTTGCATATTATTTCTAATGTTTATAATATGTAATCCACTATAGACGACTAGTTTGGTAAAGTGTACACACTTAAATCTTAAATATTCTACTTTACACATCTAAAAAAGAACACAAGGACATAAAATGTGGAGCACTGCTTTATTATTCCATACAGTTGATATACCACCTTCCTAGAATACTATTATGGACGCTTCTATACAATTCACGGAAATGTGCCCACTGAACCCATACTCAGGACATTGTAAGGCTCTATAGTTTTCAGGCTTTAGAAAAGGTAAAGCGACTGTATAACACGACCACAACAGTCTAAGGCTGCGTCCCAAATGGCAACCTATTCCCTACATAGTGCACTACTTTTGACCAGAGCCCTCTGTTCAAAAGTAGTGCACTATATAGGGAATAGGGTACCATTTGGGACGCTGTCTATTATTAGCTTCAGGCTAGGAGCTCTTTTATTCCAATGCCCTTGATCATACATACAAAGACAATGACCCGCCCTCCTCTCAATGATAAGTGTAGCTCTCTGAAGATCAGTACAAATTGAATCAAGAGACGGATGACAAAGCGAGGCTAAACTGACATTACGGCTCTGGTTGGTCATTGGTCCACTCCCTCATTATTGGACCCTTCGCTGAGGCAGGCAAGGAGACGGGCAGGCAGGCAAGGAGACGGGCAGGCAAGCAAGGAGACGGGCAGGCAAGCAAGGAGACAGGCAGGCAAGCAAGGAGACGGGCAGGCAAGCAAGGAGACGGGCAGGCAAGCAAGGAGACGGGCAGGCAGGCAAGGAGACGGGCAGGCAGGCAAGGAGACGGGCAGGCAGGCAAGGAGACGGGCAGGCAGGCAAGGAGACGGGCAGGCAGGCAAGGAGACGGGCAGGCAGGCAAGGAGACGGGCAGGCAGGCAGAGAGACAGGCAGGCAGGAGCAGGTTTTGGCAGTAGTACTTTCACTTGGCTGTGACCCTCCCTCCCCACTCTATACTCCGTGTCCACATTGGTCCGAGTCAGTGGCTGTTGAATGGGCGAACTTGGCTCTGTCTTGCTCGCTGCCACTCACATTGTGCCGTCACTGCTCTCGCGCTGCTGTCTGATTCCATGGCATCGCCCGGCATGCTTTTCATCTCATCAGCTTGCTCCTCCATCGCTGCTTGCTCTCTAAAACACCAACCGCACCTCCACTGACACTGGGTGAAAATATGACTCGAGTACAGTTAAGGTTTAAAAGGAAAAGGACAAAAACAATAGGAAAACACACGTCATCCAGTGTTGAAGACATGATTATGAGTTTATGACAACTTGCGCTCTGTTTCCTTAAGCTGGTGTGACCTGTGATAAGATATTAGGGCGACAGGGTTAATGGTTTACCGGAGGACAGAGAGCTTTTTAGTCAGCTCTATGGGAGCATTTCCCCACTGCAATTCTCTCAATAAATGTACCATGTACTATAAAGCCATTACAATGTATTGGCACAAGGTACAGTAAGTTAGATACTGTTTTAGTTTTTTTTAAAGGAGAACTTACATATATTTATAAATGTTATGACAGGATAGGAGCAAGAACCGAAATCCCTGCCGCAGGGGGAAGCATATGGTTCCGGAAACTCGACCAGACTCTTGTCCTAAGTTAGATACAGTTACGGGCACTGAAAAGTTGGACCACAGTACAGTTTTTTGTGACAAACTATCTAAAGGAGCCCGAGTGCCATGTTGCTCATGCATTGTGTAACTTTTTAGTGCCCGCAACTGTACCAACAATAAATGTATCATGAGCTTACATTCCCCAAAGATTTGGTCATCTGGAAATATGCCCCAGACAGAACCAAGTTTATAGTACATAAGATTATAAACAACGGGTACAGGTGGTTAGCTCCTGGTATGTGTGGAGTTTTAGGATATACAGTTGAAGTCTACATACACCTTAACCAAAAACATTTAAACTCAGTTTTTCACAATTCCTGACATTTAATCCTAGTAAAAATTCCCTGTTTTAGGTCAGTTAGGATCACCACTTCATTTTAAGAATGTGAAATGTCAGAATAATAGTCGAGAGAATGATTTATTTCAGCTTTTATTTATTTCATCACATTCCCAGTGGGTCAGAAGTTTACATACACTCAATTAGTATTTGGTAGCATTGCCTTTAAATTGTTTTACTTGGGTCAAATCGGGTATTCTTCCACAAGCTTCCCACAATAAGTTGGGTGAATTTTGGCCCATTCCTCCTGACAGAGCTGGTGTAACTGAGTCAGGTTTGTAGGCCTCCTTGCTCACACATGCTTTTTCAGTTCTGCCCACAACTTTTCTATAGGATTGAGGTCAGGGCTTTGTGATGGCCACTCCAATATCTTGAATTTGTTGTCCTTAAGCCATTTTGCTTGAGGTCATTGTCTATTTGGAAGACCCATTTGCGACCAAGCTTTAACTTCCTGACTGATGTCTTGAGATGTTGCTTCAATATATCCACATAATTTTCCTTCCTCATGATGCCATCTATTTTGTGAAGTGCACCAGTCCCTCCTGCAGCAAAGCACCCCCACAGCATGATGCTGCCACCCCCGTGCTTCACGGTTGGGATTGTGTTCTTCGGCTTGCAAGCTGCCCCCCTTTTCCTCCAAACATAACGATGGTCATGATGGCCAAACAGTTATATTTTTGTTTAATCAGACCAGAGGACATTTCTCCAAAAGGTATGATCTTTGTCCCCATGTGCAGTTGCAAACCGTAGTCTGGCTTTTTTGGGCGGTTTTGGAGCAGTGGCTTCTTCCTTGCTGAGCGGCCTTTCGGGTTATGTCGATATAGGACTCGTTTTACTGTAGATATAGATACTTTTGTACCTGTTTCTTCCAGCATCTTCACAAGGTGCTTTTGCTGTTATTCTGGGATTGATTTGTACTTTTCGCACCAAAGTACGTTCATCTCAAGGAGACAGAACACGACTCCTTCCTGAGCGGTATGACGGCTGCATGGTCCCATGGTGTTTATACTTGCGTATATTGTTTGTACAGATGAATGTGGTACCTTCAGGCGTTTGAAAATTGCTCCCAAGGATGAACCAGACTTGTGGAGGTCTTCACATTTTTTTCTGAGGTCTTGGCTGATTTATTTTGATTTTCCCATGATGTCAAGCAAAGAGGCACTGAGTTTGAAGGCAGGCCTTGAAATACATCCACAGGTACACCTCCAATTGACTCAAATGATGTCAATTAGCCTATCAGAAGCTTCTAAAGCCATGACATAATTTTCTGGAATTTTCCAAGCTGTTTAAAGGCACAGTCAACTTAGTGTATGTCAACTTCTGACCCACTGGAATTGTGATTCAGTGAATTATAAGTGAAATTATCTGTCTGTAAACAATTGTTGGAAAAATTACTTGTCATGCACAAAGTAGATGTCCTAACCGACTTGTCAAAACTATAGTTTGTTACAAGAAATGTGTGGAGTGGTGGAAAAACGAGTTTTAATGACTCCAACCAAAGTGTATGTAAACTTCCGACTTCAACTGTACAGTTACACTGAGGTGTAATTTGATTACATTTTGCTCCATCGTGTCGCAAGTTGAATCGTGTCATCTTTGCTTGCCCCCCCCCCCCCCCCCCCCCCCTTTGATTAAAACAGAATATTTCTACCCCCTCCTCCGTTCGCTTCCATTAACCATAACATTTCAGTCTGAATCTAACACTGAATCTGAGGTGTATTCATTTGGAATGAACGATAACACTTTATAAAATACCTAGTACCTTTATAAAAGGTACCTTAATGTAAAGTGTTACCGAATAAACGTAGTATTATCCTACTCGTAAAGCAAAGGCTTGTGCATGGCCTAGTAATCATAAGTGCCTTGGTTGTCCCATCAATGTTTGCTGTTTCCTTTGTGCAATGTCATCGATTGGTTTCATTCAGAAGGCTTGCTAACAAACTCTTTTCAAACGTCATTTAAAAAAATCTTCTTTGAATGTTATTTCGTTGAGCAAATATCAATTTTTTTGCTGTAGAATCCAAGAGGAAATGTAGAAAACTTTTCGAATAACTAATATTGTTACAATTCACATTTTGACTTTCACCTCTCCAAAGTTGCCCATTAACCACACACTAACAAGTTACACATTTGGGTTCACTCATGTATTAGTGCAGTTATGGAAAGAAAACCAATAGTTTTGCTTTTACCACCTAAATCAGAATGTTTTATCCCATGACAGAAATGGATGTGACCGTCTGCCAAAACATTCTCCTGTCTACCATTGTCTGCCATAGGGCATCTTCTATGAAAGCATTGGTCATAATGGTCTCCATAAAATGTGCGTTGGTTCCAAATTGCACTGCTTTTATTGTAAAAGCTAATCATTCCAATCAACAAGACCTGTGGTCCTTCATTGTCCAATCAAAAATACTTTTGATCCTCCATTGTCCATTGATCATAAACTCTCACTTGCTGAGAACATCTAGTCCCTATTAGCCCATTCCCTTAGCCCCTTGTCTTGTTTTTGTTTTCTCAGATCTAAAAGGACTGGATAAGTTTTAAGTGATGGTTCCATCCTAGCCCTCTAATATGTTTCCTATTGCTTTCACCTATCCAGTCCTTTCAGCTCTTTGAACACAATAGTAAGGGCTAGAGCAAAGAACTAGTGTTTTTCTGTGAGAAATGTATGTTGCCCTCACAGCCTATTCTGTCATGGTGGCCAGTCACACCAAAGCACCAACAAAGACAACAATATTCCATACAGCAGATAGTGTACAAGTGTGTATACAGAAGAGGCCGAATCCTACCTTTTT
The DNA here is from genome assembly GCF_964263955.1 of Coregonus lavaretus. NCBI lineage: Eukaryota > Metazoa > Chordata > Actinopteri > Salmoniformes > Salmonidae > Coregonus > Coregonus lavaretus. The sequence goes on from NW_028164952.1 coordinate 20,766, forward strand.
AGATCTGCGAACATAACTCAAACGTTCACGTAAATCACAATGTCAAATTTATGCGAAATGTTGACTTGTGCGCACAGATCTCAAGTTACGATTCGGCCCAACTGAATGTCAATTGTGTTTATATCAATAATACCCCAAGATATTTTGATACATTGATTGATTAGATAACTGATTTACTTGTAAAGAAGTAGCTAGCTTTACAGAACGAATAACTGCTATGCAAATAGTTTGTTTACTTCATAAGTACATTTGAAAATCTTTGTATGTCTTTAGCTTTTTAACTGTAGGTATAGTAGATGTTTTTTTGCTTTCGTACTAATTCAGATCTTAAGCAATATGTTTCTTTAAACAAACAACAACAAACTATTTTTTGTTTATGTGCATGCCTATTGTTTTGTACGTGGTATACTGCATTCAGATTATTTTGTTTTGTTTTTCCTTCTCACCTATCCACAATGCAATGCTGTCCCCCATGACGCACCTCTGCTTGCTGTTACCTGTATGTTAATACGCTTGACTCCCATTGGCCCACTGACATCATGTGCTCGCTGCCTGCTATTTAAAGACTCAGTCGACTGCCAAAGCAATGAAGCGACCCCTCGAGGCAACTGTAGAACTGGTACTTTGACCTTTCACCTTTTGCTTTGCATGTAGCTTCTTTAATGTACTGTAGCAACTCACAATAATTTTAATTTGGCTTTTTGCTTTTTTAAACACCCAAATATTTGTATTATGCAATTAATATCCACCAATATGATTCTTGTAGTTATTCTTTTAGTATGATTTATATTGATTGATCGTATAACAACAATGATAATGTTAATTCCCAAGTATCACTTTGTGTTTGTTACTGTGCTGTAAATTATTATTTTATAAGTGCCTTGCTAGATATCGTGTGTAGTTCCTTCATTGTCCCCATGTGGTTATTTAAACCTAAGTTGCCATTGTGACTTTTTTGTCGTAACTCTGTCGTAACTTTGTGCTGTTTTGTAGCTAGTAGCCACAAAAGACCCAGAGCAGCAGTGTGATTTCTTGTGTTATAGAATCGAGAATAGTCATGTGAATGTAGTCATTTTTGAGGCCTCCGCCTCATATCTAACGTCTCCTCGTCCCTCCCGTACAGGCGTTCCCCCACGGTTGCCTGCAGCCCCTACCAAAGAGACCAGCACTTGAGAAGAGCAACGGGGCCAGCTCGCTCTTTCACCCCAGTATGTTGCACTACCAGCAGGCCTTGGCCAACGCACAGCTGCAGCAGCAGACAGCTTTCTGTGGCTTTCCCACAGGTAGGGGGTACACCCGCCTGCCTGCAACACACACACACACAGATGCACATGTTCATACACATGCACACAGACACACATGTAGCATGTAGACACACACACACACACACCCCTATACACATTTATGTACACACACACACGTTTGTACACACTCTTGTACACCGATACACAGACATGTAGCATGTAGACACACGCTGGATAGAGCTTCCCTAACTTTCAGTTTCCCCATAAAAGCATCAAAGTGCAAAGTTCAAGTATAAAACCCTTAAAAGGTTTCACCAGGTGAGCTAGTGAGGAAATAGGATATCCCCCATATCTTCTCCTAAAGTTTGAGGCCAGTCTCTCTTTAAACCAACAGGAGTGATCAACCGCTTTTCCTCAAGTGGAAATCAAGTTGATATGGGCATTGTTCAAAGCTAGTGCAGTGCACTATATAGGGAATAGGGTGCCATTTGGGACACAGCAACGGTATGCTCGCCTATCATATAAATGTGTAATTGCAGCCAGGTGCCAGGACAAGGTAAAGGCATGGATATCCTTTGATCACAGCGGTAAAACTATTTTGTGGCTGATGATAGGATATATTACTGTATGAATATAGTAGACCAGGCATTTTAACGCCTACTTATAAAACGGCAGACTTCCAGTCTGTGCGCTTATCTTGCGCTAATGCTAGTTAACATTGGCTCGCAAAACAACTTCTAACTTCCTTCATACTGGACGCAGAGACATACAAATGGTATCCACGAGTTCATCTGACTCTGGGGAAGTAGATAAATGTGGATGAGACTACCTTCCCTAACCCCCTATCCCTCCCTACCTACTCCCTTCTTTAGTGTTATCATCCTCCATGGCCTCTACACCCTTCCTCTCCTTCCACTTTATTTCCCAGTGTAGGAAGCTTGTTCAGAATGGTGTGTTCACACCAGACCTAGGTTCCATTAATATAATTTTCCCTTCGAATACTCAAACTGTGCTTTATTGAGCTCGCCTAGCACTTTCGGAACCATAAGTGCAACCCTGTCCATCTGGCACTCCAGACAGGCCCAATCCAACGCATAAAGTAATTTGAAAGAAGACATTCTATTTGAACCCAGGTCTGATTCGTTCTCACTGCATGGTCCAAGCATCCAGCCCTTAACCTTATCTAGCCTGATCCCAGATATGTGTGTGCTGTCTTGCCAGCTCCTACTGCCATTGTCACGCCATGTGTCTGCTGTGACAGAGATCATAGGAGTTGGCAAGATAGGACACACCGATCTGAGGCTAATAAACCTCCTCTGACACCGAAAAAGGCTCATTTGTAGTATGTGTGACCTTACCTTCCCACCCCCTCCAGAACAGTTAATATTTTTGCATGCTTTATTGTACTGTATATCAAATTGAGCTCTGACTGAGAATGTTTAGCCCCAGACCAGACATAGTGTATGGCATAAGACTACAAGTGGAACCAAACTGCACAGTGCAATCATACCAATTGCAGGCTTGTGAAATTTGTTTAAAGGCATGTTGTTTATATAGCTTGCTTCCAAAATCTGTAGCCTGGTCCCAGATCTGTTTGTGCTTTCTTGCCGACTCCTATGGTCAATGTCATGCCATACAGCACAAACCGATTTGGGACCAGGCAACCACCAAAATCTGTCTCTCTTCTCTCTTAACATGTTTTTCTCCTCCCCTTATTAACCCTCTGTTCACTCTCCTCCACTGCATGATCACACAGGGTCAGTCTTGTGCATGACTCCTGCTAGCAGCCTTGGTAGGTTCCTTCCTTTCCCTTTTTCATTCTCTCACATATGCTTTTAAAGGTATAGGGTGAAGTTGCCCCTAGACTCTGATCTTGGGTCAGTTTTGAATTTTCCCCACTAATGTTTAAGGTTAGGATTGGGGGAGGAGAAGCTGATCCTAGATCTGTACCTAGGGGAAACTTCACCATGGAGCCTCTTTAAATTGGGGGGAGAGCGGGAGCAGGCCATAGGCCGGGAGATGTCAGCGCTTACAGGTGACACAAAGGTCCTGGATGTTGTGACACAGTGAGAGGCACTGTTGTAGAACATTGGGCTAGAGTGCATGACTGTTTTTTACTGAAATGCTCCACAAAGTGATGCAAAGTCCTACACGTCAATTTGAGCTCACCTGTAAGAGATTATTCTCAATTAGGATTTAATATATTTTGTTACTTAGCTACTTACTGTCTTATACCCTAATTATGAAATGTGAAGTGTTATTCTTATCATTATCAGTATTACTATTATTTAAAAAAGTAATTCGAAATGAATTGGTTGTTGAAAAGTTTTTGCTGTTCTGATTAGGAAATGTAATCAGTTTCCCAGAGAAAAAAGAAAGAAGGTGAACACAATTGGTAGAAAAGCTCTCGATCTTGAGGGGGCTTTAATTGTTTTCTAGTTAATCTCAATCTTATAATACCACTCATTATATCTCACTCAGTCCTCTCTGGGAACAACTGATTGTCGGGCCAAATTTCCTTACTTGTGATTATAATCAGCTTTTTCTTCTCTTTCTTTTCTCCCATGCTTTCTCTCGCTTTTGCATTGTGATGCGCACGCCTTCTGCTGGGCTAACCTAACGATGGCTCGCCCCTCTCTGTAATATGCATCATGCCCAAAAACAACAACCAAACAATCAACACCCGTTGCCATGGTTACTACACTGCCTCCACTGCCTAACTGTTCATTGCTTCCATGGTCCCCCCCCCCCCTTCCGAAAAAGTACCCATGATGTACAGTGCTACGCCTGCTACTATCTCTGCAGCAACAACTCCTGCCACAAGTGTCCCCTACGCAGCAGCAGCGCCAGCCAATCAGGTTTGCTCATTTTAAAGCTTTCTTTCATCCAGTCCCAGAGCTCTAAATAAGTGCTTGATGACCATAGTCCATACAGATACACTAGAGAGCTTATCTCCTATAATTTCAAGTAAAGTAGTCAATTTCTTATTTTACTTCTATGAGTGCTGAAGAGTTGACTACTTAAAAATGGCAAAAGCCCTCAATGGCACTGCCTATGCCAAAACAGGCTTTGGGCCAAGTGCGCCATCTATCCAACTCTATGGCTGAGCCCAATCTCCACATCCTTCAATTCAAACTTTATTGTCCCAACAGGGAAACTCATTCATGGTCTAGTCTAGTCTGCTACTGTGGTATATTTCAATGTCTGCCACACGTGTCAGAATGTGTTGGCTATTATTTCACGGGACTCCCGTACGTTTTGAACAAGTATATGTCTAGTATTTTATTGGCCGTGTCACACAATGGCCCAGTGAAGCACTTATTCAGAGCTCTCACATTTGCAAATAATAGTTTTGTTGTCTTGTGTTGCATTAGATCCTAGTTTTTGTTTTGCATCTATGTTGTTTTTCATCCACTTTACGTTAATGTCAAGTTTCCCTTTTCACCTGCGTTAGAAACATCACCTGTATGTCTTGTGACGCACGCACACACACACACACACACACACACACACACACACACACACACACACACACACACACACACACACACACACACACACACACACACACACACACACACACTTCTTTGCCACCTAAAAAAACCTAGCCACTCCATCTCCATCCACCATGTTGGCTCCTGTCAGCAAACACAGCTTCACTCTCTGACTCCCTGTTCTGCTTGGCGGTGATGGGTGAGGACGAAAGCCTTGAGGGAACTGTCGATCCAGGGTGGCCATATCTGCTATATTACTGTTACAGGAGACAGGAAGGACGTCTCCGGAAAGGCCTAAAATGGCTCCAGATAGGAACAGTTACTAGTTAGACACATGGCTCTGTGTCAGCAGGGGCCGGGAAGGTGCAGTTTGGTGCGGAAGTCGGTTGACGCAAACACATACACAACCACTTTAGACCTGACAATTACAGCGCACTGCCAACCAGGTGGAGGGCCAGCAGCAAACAATGTCTGCCATTAACCCCACTTAGCAAGGCCTTGGGCGTGGCCACGTTACAGGCTTGATGAGATTTGATTTACATCTCAGTCGTCAGTGAGCTTTCCCAGAAATGTATTGGACGGATGACGTCGATCCATGATCATCAAGACTTCCGGTTGTCGGTGAATCATCATTATTTCACACTGTTCCCTCAAATTGGTTTATATTGAGAGATGCTCAGTGTAGAAAGTGATGGTTGATTTTTCGTCGGGTTTCACATCATTCTACATTCAATCCCAGGCTTTATTTGGTCAAAAAATAGTAAAGGGACCCAATTGGCCTCTTTAGTGTCATGGTGAGTGTGCCTAAATATACATTTGTGTGTTGTCTTTGTGACCAATATAGTGTTTCATCAGTGTTCAGTTTTGTTTGCGTGATTTTGAGTTAGGTTATACAGTGCGTTCAGAAAGTATTCATACTCCTTGACTTAATCCACATGTTGTTGTTACAGCCTGAATTCAAAATGGATGAAAATCAATATCAGCCTCTACACAGAATACCCCATAATGATAAAGTGAAAACATGTTTATTTTTATTTTAGAAATCTTTTTGAAAATGAAATACAGAAATATCTCATTTACATAAGTATTCACACCCCTGCGTCAATACTTTGTAGATGCACCTTTGGTGGCGATTACAGCTTTTAGTCGTTTTGGGTATGTCTGTTTCAGCTCTGCACATCTGGATTTGGGGATTTTCTCCCATTCTTCTGTGCAGATTTTCTCAAGATCTCTTAAGTTAGATGGGGAGCGGCATTGAACAGCAATCTTCAAGTCTTTCCACAGATTTTCAATGGGATTCAAGTCTGGGCTTTGGTTGGGCCACTCAAGGACTTTCACGTTCTTGTTCTGAAGCCATTCCAGTGTTGCTTTGGCTGTATGCTTGGGGTCATTGTCCTGTTGGAACGTAAATCTTCGCCCCAGTCTAAGGTCCGCTTGCACTCTGAAGCAGAGAGTCATTCAAAAATCATGTTAAACACTATTATTGCAGTGCGTCCATGCAACTTTTTATATGACTTGTTAGGCAAATGTTTTACTCCTGAACTTATTTAGGCTTGCCATAACAAAGGGGTTGAATGCTTATTGACTCAAGACATTTCAGCTTTTCATTTTTAATTAATTTGGAAAGATTTGGAAAAATATAATTCCACTTTGACATTATGGGGCATTGTGTGTAGGCCAGTGACAAAAATATCTTGATTCAATACATTTTAAATTAAGTCTGTAACACATCAAAATCACTGATCAGTGATGTAGTGCACTATATAGGGAATAGGGTGCCATTTCGGACGCATCCCTAACATCACACCACCCTCAGAGTAGCACATCTGTAAGGTTTGCTGCTGTGCCTGTGTTCAGGTGAGGCAGCTGATGATCAGACCGCGAGGTGTGTGTCGGGGAGGATACGGCACACACAAACACATGCAGCCTCCCAGTCTCAGATGGCGATGGTGTTGTCTCTGAGGAAAAGTGGGAGAGAGAGAGGGGGAGGAAGAGAGAAGGGCAGGGAGAAACTGAGGGGGGGAGCGCTTTTAATGTTCCAATGTGGATCTCGTCATCATCGCTGACTCATCATCGCAGTGAAACGCATCGCTCTAATCATGATGCATGGACACTAGCTAACAGCTGCAGGCTGTGACTGTGCCTGGGTCTTACAGGAGCTGTAAAGACAGCCATAGCCTTCCCTTCACACGCCCTCTCCCTGTCTGCATTCTGCATTCTGCGTCCGTCCCTATGGGCTTTGGTCAAAAGTAGTGCACTATTCAGGGAAAAGGGTTCCATATGGCGGGGGGACCTGAATCCCAAATCACCCCCTAGCCCCTATGCACTTGTGTAGATCTGAGCAGAGTGGATAGGTGTAAGCAATGGATAGGGATTCAGGGTATATGTCTTCACAGTCCAGACACAACCCAGCTACAGTATTACGTGAGTTGTCTATCTAATATACCATACACATTGTGTTTTCACAGTAAGATTTGTAATAGTTTGTTTTGGAACAGCGTAACATGTTTGACATAGGTGAAGGGGATCCTCTTTTAAAGGTCCAGTGCAGTCAAAATGTGTGTTTTATATATATTTCCACACTATGAGGTTGGAATAATACTGTGAAATTGTGATCATGAGGATAATGCCCTTTTAGTGTAAGAGCTGTTGGAAAAGACCGCCTGTAATTTCTGCCTGTTTTGGTGGGATGGAGTTTTGGCCTGCCTGGTGACATCACCAGGCGGTAAATGTGTTAATATACCAATAAGAAAGTGTTCCAAACCTCTCTGCTAATAACAGCAAATGTTCTGTTTTCTCCTCCCCACTCAGACCACTCCCAGACAGTCCTATCAAAATCCTTGCTTGAGAAATTGATCTTTGCTAAAAAGCTATTTTTGTTTGTTTTCAATTAAAATGGTCAAAAAGAATCACAGTAAGGTACTTAATTGTTACCCAGAAATGATTTGATATTGAGATTAAAACGGCTGCATTGGACCTTTAAAGAACAGGACACACCATAATGGACGTTGGCCTGCTGGATGTCGACGAACGGTGCTGATTCAACATGTAGCGATTCAATATGCTACCCGATGCTTTTAACCGTTCATCGACATAGTCTGTTTTTAGCTTTAGAGGTCATCTCGAAATACAGACAATTAGGGCTGTCCCCGACAACAACAAAAAATATTTGTCAACAGAAAGTCGTCCGTTTTTTCGACCAGTCGATTGGTTGACATTTTTAAAACGGGTATTTTTCCATGTATAGACACACCCTATGTGTTTTAATAAAATCAACTATATGCTTGAGCTTGTCTGATGCTTTAAGCTTACGGTTTGATGAAATAAGACAAATACCTCAAGAGGGCGCCAGAGATCAATATAACCAGAAGAAAAACGTAACCTGAACAAACTATTCTCCTCCCGCTCCTGCTGGCTTTCTCAGATACTCTCCTGAAGTTGCCGGTAATAGGCTACACGAGGAGTCAGCAACCTTTCTTATTTGGAATGCCAATTTATCTTACCATTTCTACCGATATGCGTGCCGGTTATGGTTTTCATATGCACATTTTTGTGAAACAGTTTTATTATATTTATAGTAATGTCTTCATATCTCAAAATCATTTTCATGTGGTTAATAAAAATTATATCCAAATCTAAATGAAAATGATACAAACCTAAAAAGTAACTTCTATTGCCAACTATGTAAAAATAGCCTACATACCTTTACAAAAAAAGATTGCAGTTTTGAAACTGCAGTAAAAGTTCAGTAACTGCAGTCGACTGTGGTATTTTGGATGCAGTAATTGCAGAATAACTGCAGTTATACTGCACTCTAACTGCAGTTACACTGCAAACTTACTGCAGTAAACTTACTGCAGTATTTGCAGCAAACTGCAGTTATACTGCACTCTGACTGCAATCTTTTTTTTCGTAACGGTAAAGCCAACAAATAAAAACATTGCTGCCTGTAGGTAGAAAATATCCTGATAAAAATAAATATCCTATAAATCACATTGGCTACACATGGCCTGTCTGCAACGAACTTGAAACATTGTATCAACTATTAACTTGGGTCCGGCCTAAGCTTGTGCTAGTGAACTTGCAACATTGTATAAAATATTCTGGGCCCTCAGTTTCCAGCGCCAGTGAGCTCAGGACAGACACAACTGTAAGCTATTTGCGCAAGGGATAAGAAGCAGCGCTTGACTTGGGCACAAGCTCACCGGAGCTGCTGAGTACCGGCACCTCAAATGTTCTACTGCTTGAGCTCCTGTTCCTCTTATAGAATATTAGCTCAGTGTTGTGGAGCTCCTGCACCTAAATATAAACAGTACCAGCACCCAAAATGAGTACTGGAACCTAATTTCAGTCCAAGTCAAGCACTGATGAGAAGTAATCAGGTACGCCAGGGTTGTGGGTTTGATTCCCACGGGGGGCCAGCATGAAAAATAAAAAAAATAATGTATGCACTCACTAACTGTAAGTCGCTCTGGATAAGAGCGTTGCTAAATGACTAAAATGTAAATGCCTATTTTATGACGTTTCCACTGGATCAGAGCATGAGATTTTTCCCTTTCACGCTGAGTGGTTATCGAAAGGGAGAGAGCTGGAAAGATTTTTCAAATACATTGAGGAACTATTGTAGTCCTCAATGGATTTTAAAACAGACTTTGCTTGCTGTTCGAGCTGAAGAAAATATTACTTTGAGAAGCTCCACAGGTCGTTTAGTGTTGGTGCGTTAAGCCAATCAGAAATACTATCAGATCCCCAAATGGGCACATTTATATGCCTACATTTGCTAGCAGGCCAGGTAGCCAATAGGCCTAATTCTATGTATGCGCGTCCTTACTCAACATTGACAGGAGCACTCCAAACAAAAGACAATTACTAAATTGACAATTGGAATTTATATAAACCAAAACTTGTTTCTCACAAGTGTAGCATAGGTTGTGCACTCTGCGAACAATGTGTCCACTCCGACAATGATAACAGGAAGATTGGAATAATAATATATTGAATGCATTAAAATAAATGACCTTAACCAAAGTAATAAACATTGTAGATTAGAAATGATAGGAATGAACGGTAAATATACTACTGGTGATATATGTAATGGGGAATTGATATACACTAACAATCAAACGCAAATAATACACACAATGAAGTTATGAAACAATGAATGTGCACAAAGTCTGGAGAGAGAAGTCACGGTCAATCCGACGTCTTCATTGGCCATGCAGCATTTACGGTGATACGGCCTCAGCAGAAGTTAGAGCATTCATACTTCATACTGTTGTCAAGGAAGTGAGTTTGTGTTTTCTACAGGGTGTACCGCCCCCACCTACCATCAACCAATCATGTCAATGCGGAGCTATGCAGAGCCCTCTGCATTGTAAAAAACTATTGGGAGGCGCATGGCAATGCGGCACGGAGCTCGATTTGGTTTCTGCATGCCTCTGGAGGCTCCGCATTTGCGTCACAACCTCCATATGGAGCCTCCGACCACATTTTCGGATCAAGCATAAATTGGCTTTTAGTCTATGCCTCCGCAATGGATTAGTTCACTGAGGGGGCGCAAATATATATATATATATATATATATATATATATATATATATATATATATATATTTGTTACTGCTCGACTAAAACAATCTTGGTCGACCAACAGCCTAATGACCAAACAATCGACGAGTCAACTAATTTGGGTCAGCCGTACAGACAATAGTCTTGATCATAAGTACCTGCAGGTCAACCCTCTCACTGCCCTGATGTTGATGTGGGGGGCGCCCTCTTCTGGCTGAATTGGGAAATACACCAAGATACACTAGTGGCGGTTCTGTCACATTGGTTAGAAAAAGTAAGTTGGTTCACATATTTGCAGGATGATTTTACAATGTCCCCTTTGGGGCTGCAGTCTGCAATAAGGATTTCCGTAAAGTGCCATCATAGGCACAAAAAACATACAGTGCAATCAGTGTCTCACACACATTTATTCCAAGATCATCTAGTGTTTGCTTTTCTTTTATGGTGGGTCAGGCATCCACCCCTGACCTTTCATTTCCTTTTTTCTGTCCGTCATGGCTCATTCACTCACTCCATATTACTGATTATCTGATTCGCTGTTGTTACTGCTGTCCTCATTAGTGATATCTGTGGTACTGCATTTCCTAGCATACATGCATGTGTGTGAAATTACCTTTTGCCTTTGCTAGCATTGGCCTGTAACGCGTAGAAATAGAATGTCTAAAAGCGGAAAAGTCATTCTATTTCAATGCTGTAGCTGGTACAACGCATCATGGTGGTCCTCCATGCATCAGCCGGCTCATCTACTGTATCTGTCTGCTTTCTAAGCTGAAGCCAATAATTTGCTTTATGTGGCCCTGTCCAAAAACGACCCCTAGACCCTACCACCTAAACAGTTGATCTATTTTGTAGATTTGAAAGAAATGGATATGTGTAGCTCCACCTTTCCCTCTAAAATTACTTACACCCATCTAGTCTTCTTGGATCTACGCAAGTGCCTAGGGGGGTAGAGGCAAGGGGTTTGGAGAGGGCCTCTGTCTGGGTAACCAGCGGTAAGCAACTAGGAGCCAACGGGACATCACACAACATCAATATAACATTCAGCTTTTTGTTTTGTTTTATTTCTTTTTTTCTTCATAATCATAAGTCAAATGACTCCACTCACGCCATTAAAATGACTTACTATGAGCTTGTAGGATCTACATTGCATACACATACACTATATATACAAAAGTATGTGCACAGCCCTTCAAATTAGTGGATTCGGCTATTTCCGCCACACCCGTTGCTGACAGGTGTATAAAATCAAGCACACAGCCATGCAATCTCCATAGACAAACATTGGCATTAGAATGGCCTTACTGAAGAGCTCAGTGACTTTCAATGTGGCACCGTCATAGGATGCCACCTTTCCAACAAGTCAGTTCATCAAATTTCTGCCCTGCTAGAGCTGCCCCGATCAACTGTAAGTGCTGTTATTGTGAAGTGGAACGTCTAGGAGCAACAACAGCTCAGCCGTGAAGTGGTAGGCCACACAACCTCACAGAACGGGACCACCGAGTGCTGAAGCGCGTAGCATGTAAAAATCGTGTCTCCTACTGAGTTCCAAACTGCCTCTGGTAGCAATGTCAACACAAGAACTGTTCGTCAGCTTCATGAAATGGGTTTCCATGGCTGAGCAGCCCCACACAAGCCTAAGATCACCATGCGCAATGCCAAGTATCAGCTGGAGTGGGGTAAAGCTAACCGCCATTGGACTCTGGAGCAGTAGAAACGCGTTCTCTGGAGTGAAGAATCACGCTTCACCATCTGGCAGTCCGACAGAGGAATCTGGGTCTGGCGGATGCCAGGAGTACGCTACCTTCCCGAAATGCATGGTGTCAACTGTGAAGTTTGGTGGAGGGGGAATAATGGTCTGGGGCAGTTTTTCATGGTTCAGGCTAGGCTCCTTAGTTCCAGTGAAGGGAAATCTTAACGCTACAGCATACAATGACATTCTAGACTATTCTGTGCTTCCAACTTTGTGGCAACAGTTTGGGGAAGGCCCTTTCCTGTTTCAGCATGACAATGCCCCCGTGCACAAAGCGAGGTCCATAAAGAAATGGTTTGTCGAGATCGGTGTGGAAGAACTTGACTGGCCTGCACAGAGCCCTGACATCAACCCCATCGAACACCTTTGGGATGAATTGGAACGCCGACTGCGAGCCAGGCCTAATCGCCCAACATCAGTGCCCAACCTCACTAATGCTCTTGTGGCTGAATGGAAGCAAGTCCCCACAGCAATGTTCCAACATTTAGTGGAAAGCCTTCCCAGAAGAGTGGAGGCTGTTATAGCAGCAAAGGGGGGACCAACTCCATATTAATGCCCATGATTTTGAAATGAGATGTTCGACTAGCAGGTGTCCACATACTTTTGGTAATGTAGTGTATGTTAGGGATTGGCTTTTTAGCAACTCCACGACGATAATCTGTCTCTTTCTCAATCTTTCCTGGATTCCTTGCATCCTCTCTACTCGCCTCCTTTTCAAAAGGCATTGGAGAAGGTCAGAGGGAACTTGGCTCTTCTTCTCCAATATGGTTGAGAAGGCGAGGGGATCAGATGTGAGGAATCACGGAAACATAAATTGAGATGGAGCCAATTAGTTGAAAAGGCTTAGGCGATGAACTGACGTTTTGTTCTCCATTTTTCTTTTTCTTCACCTCTCCCGCAGATTATCCTGAAGTAACTCTCAGGAAAGAAATGGTGTGTCAAGAAGCTGCACTACGAAGCCCAAAACAGCCCTTCTTCTGTACATACTACCTTCCCATTCCACTACAGCAACCTGCATGCTAAGAGTGTAATACTACCAATAACCATAAGACTTGAGTGCTGGTGTAAGAAGATGCACACAACAAAAAGATGTATATGTATTGCTAGGAAACTATTGCCATGAAAAGGACGACAAAAAAAATGTACTGAACTACATACACTTACTTAGTGGAGAGATGGCGATGAGTTCATTTTAACGATTGTTTTCTCTGTTAAAGTAATGTAGGTCATTTTATATTTTGTTTTCGAAACGGAACCTCGATCTGCACAAATGTTCACCCATGGAAAACACCTTATTTGCACTAAAAGAGAACTAGTGCTTATTGTCAAAAGTGCTTAATTGTTTTTAGTCACAGAGAAGCCCCTGGTTGCAACTGGCACTCCAGGCCAAGCTAGAGGGATTGTTTTACTTTTTGTTTGTTTTAATTATTTTAAAAATACAAATGTTACGGCAGACGACAGGCATATGTTTACTCAATGACTGTTCTCTTAACGATGGTTTGAACGTGCTCCCCCATCACCCTTTAAAATGGCGTGGTATGCGCTCAATATGAACCACTTGCCAACATTTCATCTCTGGAAAACCAACGGCTTGCCAAACAAAAGTCATCGCGACTGACAGATGGACGGACAGAAGCGATCGGAGTCGATCTGCAAGGAAACAGACGTGGAACAGCTTTGTGGCCCATACATGCAGTCGGGCCTTGTTTTTGTGCACGTTTGAAAAAATGAACCTAGAATTTCGATTTTTTCTCCTTTGTTACATTTTCAGTTTCTTTTGGATGGGTGCTGACATTGGGTTGTGGGAGTATCTGTGCGTGTGGTTGGTTGGGTGTGAGCCTCAGAGGGGTCGGTGTTGGGGAGAGTTATACTGGGCATCAGGGAGTGCTACTAGCCTATATGGGCCCCGGTTTGTGTGCCAAGGGTTTAACGAAAGCTTGCGGTTGGCCGAAAGCATTCGGCGGGATGGAGCCTCAGCCTGGTGGGCCAAGCCATGGACGTCTGCCAGCAGACTGGAACAGATAGACTGTGAGTCCACCAGAGGCCCCAGAGTCAAGACCACAGGGGCAAGGCCTTTGGGAGGGTTAGGGGTGGGTCTAGAAGGAGGGATAAGGGTGGGATCGGCGAGGGGTGAAACAAGTGCTACGACTCAAAAAAAGGTGCATTCGACGATGCTCGTCATCATCGTGAGATGACTTGAAGTTATTGACTGGAGGGCTATCTGTGACTGTCAGTCGTCACCCTGCTATCACCGAGAATCCTGTTTCTATTCGAGAAAAACTGTAGAAGTGCCTAAAAATCCTTTAACTTTAAAACAACAAGCATCTGGAGAAACGTACTTTATGTCAAAGAAAAAATAAGAATATATCAAAGGATGGTTCAAGTTCCCAAAAGTATGTTGACCTATTTAGAGAAAAAAAATGACAATTCACTTTTCGTGCACATGCCATAGTTAAAGCAGTACCCTAGTGTTATTGTAAACATATATTTAACATGACAAAAAAAATATATAAACTAACCAAGATAGCTTGGTAGAATGTTTGATAAATATTCCATTATGTAATATTTTGTTCTTACCATAGGTTTTTAGTAGTTTACATTGGAAAAAGTGATTGAGAATACAGGAAATTGTGACGTGTGTGTGTGTAATAAATGTAACGTGTCTCTTACTTTTGAGAATTTATATTCATGGTTGTAGCAGCAATTAATTCAAATTTATTTCAATTTGTTTTATAATGTTAAGCATCAAGGTATGTGTGTCACCAGAACAATCCATTATTTTATGTCATGATATAGTTTGTGTACGAGCATTGTTTTAAACCAACCTCCATGTTATTACCTAATTGTTTTATGAGATGTATGTATTTTGACTCTAAATCACATTTCTTGATACTACACAGCCTATTATTTTCCCTGTGTGTATGTGTGTTCAACAAAAAGGATCAGAATCATGACATATTTTCATGGTACTTGATCAACACAGACAATCCACAACAAGACACCTTTGGTTCAAAAATAATAAGGCACTGGTCTTTGATTTTCTTTTTTAAAAAATTTCACTTCCACAGATTTTCTTCAAAAAAGTTAGTTTTAATGTAATTTTTGGTGTGGAAGGTGATCGAATATATTATTTTCTAATTTATCGTATTTTACTGTTTTGTCAAATGAGTCAGAATGATGTTATATCCTATTCTATTTTGAAATGAATGTAATTTATTGAGCTGTGCATCCCTACAAGGTCTGGTCTCATTGGTCAGCCAATGAGATGCAGATCTGGAGCAAGGGGGTGGAGTCTTAAAAAGCCACCAATAGAAAGCTACTGGATCTCCCTTGCCTTGTCATCAACACAGGTCATCGCATTACAGTAATGAGCAAGGCTTTAGAATTGCTTATATTGTTTAAAAAAAAAAAGAGAAAAGAAAATAAGAAAATGTTAATTGTATAGGTGACATTTTACCCAAAAAAATATTTTAAAATATGTACTTTTCACTCTAGTATGATAGTATTTCGTAACAATATTAAGTTGTTGCTGTGGCAACATAAAGTTGCAATTACTAAAGTTCTGTATTTTTGTAAATTATGTAATCGTTAAGTTGACTTTTTTTCTAGAACACTGCATACATCACTAGATTGTAAAGCAGATTTCAACATGTCTTATTTGTCGTGATTATGACAATTTTCCTTAGCAGCCTCTGTAAAGGTGTAACTTTAACACTTGTGTAATATGTAATAGACACATTTACCAATGATATTTAGGATAAAATTATAACAAATCTATTAATTGAAAAGTTAAGATGTACAACTTTTCCCCTGAGAAAGGACCACTGGTTTCATGCACACCAATGGAAAAATATTTATGAATGTAGTTTGTTAGATTGTTTATCATCAGTTAAGGATTGCACTTCTTCCGGTAAAGTAAAAGTATTTAATTATTACCGATGCCAATTTCATTAGGTATGGCAAAGTTACTATACACCAGTAACACAGTCATTCTGTTTAATAATCACTACCAGTTCGTATCAGAGAAATAACCTTTGAGCATCTTGCATGAAAAACACAAACATTGTTTTTATTAATAAATGATAACGTACTGAATGTTTCTAGTTATACCGAAAAACACATTGTCTGCACACGAGACAAAAATCTGAGTTTTCCTTTAATGGGGTCCATGGTTGTGCCCAAGTGAATGGAATTGTACTGAGAAATGTATTTTATTGAAATGAAATCTGTTGACATTGACTGACTGATGGTAAGAGAGAAATGTATAAGCACTTGGGTCAGCTGGGCAGACACAGCTTATCCAAACACTTTGCCTTATCGAAAGTCCATCGTGCTTAAGGTTTTATGTTCCAGAGCTGTTAAGAAACGTTTTTAAAAGGCTGTAAACTGGTCTCTACTGAACAGACTTTTTCGTTTATTTATATATATATATATAAAACGCAAAAAAGTATTTATATATATATATATATATGTTTGTTTTAAAAATTTTTGCGTTTTTGAAAGGTGAAGCCAAAAGGATCGACTGCTGTACAGAAAGCAGTCTTGTGTCCTAAGCCCCGTTCGAATACTTTAATAACACACCCTTCCTTACTTACTTACTGATCTAACACAATTTAATAGGTGTAAGCAATAGTTCTATCACATAGCTTTCCCCAATCCAGCCATGTCAGATTAGGTATTTCTTCAAGGATGGGAGGAAGGAACAATGCATTTGTTAAAGTATTGGAACAGGGCCCTATTCTCTCCTTGTTGAGAGCTTGACGATGAGGGCTGTGGCCAACATGCCATGCTGAATGGTCCCTAAAAGGACTGCAGCCAGGGTCGTATTCACTAGGAAGCAAACATGCCGAAACGGGAAGGGACAAGCTGAACTTGTCCAATAAGAAACGCTTGTTTTCGTTTTCCGTTGCAAATCGTTTCGCTACGGTGTGCACTATTGAATATTACCCAGGTAATGAATTGAGACTGCTTTGTCATCAGAAATGCAGTATCCCATCTACTTTGCAAAAAATATCTATAGTGAAAAAGACAAGACCCTCATTGGATAATTAGTTTTGATGTAACCATTTTTCTGTTTTCTTTGTGCGTATATTTTGTGCTATTTTATGTTACTATAGTCAAATGTTTTGGTTCCAGCAAGATAGTGTAAAATCTATTGAAATAAAGAAAGAGAGAAAAAATGAAAGGATGTTTATTGAAATGACCTTATTTACGTGAATAATGACTTCGAAATGCAGTTGTCTTACCTACCTTAGTTTAATGCACTGACTGTATGTCACTGTGGATAAGTGTCTGCTAATGGCCAAAATGTAAATGTAAAATTGAATAATGATCTTATGGACACGGTGAATGACAGACGGCCCGCAGGTGATTTTTATCTGGCCACCCAAGTTTTCTAAGCAAAATAATGTATTTATTTATTATTGTTGGACATAAAAGACTATAAAAAGTACAGCAAGTCAGCTCCAAGTGATTTTAGTTTTGGAAATATGTTCCAAAGTATCCCTACACATAATATACAAATATAAGCAAGGTTTGAAATGACTGTGTTAGTCAAATATTATATCTGTTTGGGCTTCTTGCGGTCAATTTGCAGTCTACAAATTATTTGTAATTATGTTCCAGCCCCCTGACCATCCACTCAAGAAAAAATTGTCCCGCGGCTGAATGTAGTTGATGATCCCTTTGCTACAACATTCTTGTTGCAGATCAATAGATACACATTCGCTGACCCAGAGTTATTGGGAATGGTTGTTGAACTATAAACAGAACAAAAATACATTGCAGAATGCACAAAAAGATTCAATATAACTTTTTGTCCCCTCAGTAAAGCACAAGTAATTAATCAAATGTATTTCATGAAGCCCTTGTTACATCAGCAGTTTGCACAAAGTGCTTTACGGTTACCCGGTCTAGACCCGAAAGAGAAACCAATGCGGAAGCAAAAGCACAATGGACAGGAAAAACTCCCTAATATCGAGGAACCTAGGGGGATTTTTTAAACAAATTGTTTATAGTTTACTGAAAGTTTTATAGTTGGTCTTGTTCCTTAATTGGCCAAGGAGCAGGACCATTTTAAATAGCTGCCACTAATTCAAACCCTGTGGTTCTCATTCAAACCCATGTTAATTTAAAATGGTTATAATTCAAAAACTATAAATAGGATACAAAATCGGAATGCAGACGATCTAAGTTTGGTCAGTCTGAACGTCTTAACGTTGGTTTGGTGTTGATAACTTAAATGGTGAAAGAGGAGATAGGTCTAGAATTTATTTTTACCATTCAAGTTTATGGCCATTTCTTGCCATTGAAATGCATTGGGAGCTCATTTAATATTGTTGTAGTACAAAAAGTATACATGCTTTCAAAAAGATTTTCTCAAGCAATCTAAGTTGGGGTAGTCTGCACATTTGGAAGTTGGTTTCGTGTTAATAGCTTTAGTTTGAACATTCTGACAGTTCTGTGGCAGTTCTTCCGCCATTGAAATGAATGGGGATAGAACAGGCTTCATAGTTAATAAAGCTGTTGTAGCAATCTAAGTTGTCCGTGTGAACATGTCAACGTTGATTTGGGGTTTGTAGCATAAACGGTTCAAGAACTGTGGAGGATCCAACATGGAAGGGTGTATGGGCATTTGTGGTGGTGGTTTGGGGTCTGGGAATACAAAGCTTTGCTAGTGTGTTTTGAAGCTTTTGGAGGTAGAAAAAACTAATGCTATGACGCATAGGTGGATAGTCTGGATACAAAACTGTTTGAGCAGCTGAAGTAGATTGTATGGACAAAAACCAATTTTGCTATTTACATTTTGCATTGCATGAAATCCTTTTGAATTAATAGATTATTTCATCTTCAAATTGTTTTGATCTGTCATTTTTCTTAGATGTAATATGAAAGTATGAAACATTTGTCCGCTGCGCCTTCTGACATGACAATTTAACCTTCCCTGCTCCAGGTAAGAACACCATCTAGAACAAGTATGGAGATTGCATATGACTAGTTTCACAGCTCCAAGCAAGAGAACATTCTAGGCCAGGTATGGAGATTGCATGACCAGTTTCACACTGTTTACTATAGATACATTTTACTGGTGTGAAACTTTGTGATAATTCAGTAAGAACACTACTGTAATCTGACACATTTGTGCATATTACTGTGCAGCTACTAGTAGGAACCAATATAATTCGATGAGCAAGGTATATTGCAATATCCTTTTATTCTTTGTCTTTGCAAACAGTCTATAACTGTCAAAAGCACACTGGTTTTTCTTTGATGAAAAAGCTCTGTCTCTGTTACAGTATAACATATATTTTTGTTATGAAACCTCATGTATATATAAATATATTTAGTGTAAGCAGACAGAAAATGATATTTCCTAAAATGTGTGCGATTGGGTGTCGTAAGCTATGGGTAAGTTATAGTGAGCTATTTTTCTGTGGTATGTGGGTGTGGAGTTAGTGTAGTGGGTTAGTATATTAGGGTAGAGTGAGTACTATAGCATCATAAGCAATATAATGTGTTTTCAAGATCTCAAAAGATCTTATACATTCTGAATGTAGCAGTGATTACAGTTTAGAATGTTGAAGCCTGCATTCTGCCAAAATTAATTGGGAAGTTATAGTGGGGGTAAAAAAGAAGCTTTGTGCTAAATTTGAGGCTGTATTATAAATAGTAGTGGGATAGTAGCCTTTAGTGGGGTAATAACAGTAGAAGTTGTGACCGCACTAGTGATGGAAATAGTAATTGTAGTAGTATAGTTTACTGGTAGAAGTAAGCCTAATAGTAGTAGCAGTAGGCGATAACCAGGATGAAAGTAACACTTTTTGTTTTCTTACTAATTACTCTGAGATCGATAGAGCTAGAGACACCATATTTTATGGCAAACAACTTGTACATGTCCTCTACCATTATCAACTGTAATTTCATTTCTAGGGTAAATGAGTTTAAATTAAATAGACTGAGAACAGAACTACCGCAATGTTACTTTTATACCTGCCAGCGGGGCGGGAGTAACACAGCTTTGCACAATATCTGTCTTATCTCCATGTTTCTGGTTTGTAATGCTCATAATAGTCTGGGTAGCCATTTGATTAGATGTTCAGGAGTCTTATGGCTTGGGGTAGAAGCTGTTTAGAAGCCTCTTGGACCTAGACTTGGCGCTCCGGTACCACTTGCCGTGCGGTAGCAGAGAGAACAGTCTATGACTAGGGTGGCTGGAGTCTTTGACCATTTTTAGGGTCTTCCTCTGACAGCACCTGGTATAGAGGTCCTGGATGGCAGGAAGCTTGGCCCCAGTGATGTACTGGGCCGTACGCACTACCCTCTGTAGTGTCTTGCGGTTGGAGGCCGAGCAGTTGCCATACCAGGCAGTGAGATGAGAATGGGGGCGTGCTCGGTCCTCTTTTTCCTGTAGTCCACAATCCTCTCCTTTGTCTTGATCACGTTGAGGGAGAGGTTGTTGTCCTGGCACCACACGGCCAGGTCTCTGACCTCCTCCCTATAGGCTGTCTCGTCGTTGTCGATGATCAGGCCTACTGTTAGATTAATTTGGATTTTAAGAATAATGACTAAAGGATTTCACCCCAAATACAGTATAAATGTTAGAATTATCATGTAGTGTCAACCCACTAACAGAGGGGGCGGTACTAAACATTCAAGGGTGAAGGGGAAGGCGGAAACTGTTTAGAAAAGCCACCTAAAGGTGGGAGGAGTCAAGTTCAGGAGGTATAAAATGGTATGTTTGTGTTTTTGGCGTCAGAGCTCTCCATGAATAAACATACAAAAAATCCTCCTTCGTGGTTATGGACCTTTAATCATTTATGATTAAAACCAGAGCCTTACAACCTCTGGTAATGATTCAAGCTTAGGTTGAATTAGAGATAGAAATTCACATGACAGATTGGTCCTTTGAGCGGAGCTTAAATACGTCTTTATCGTTCTAAGGACACCGAAACCCGTGCACGGGCGGGTGATAGCATCCGTGAAAGAGTCCTGGCCTTCGACGTTAAGGTTATAAACAGGCCGGTGATTACTCTTTATGAACGATAAAGACGTTAACAAGTTTGAAAAAGCATTTAAATCCAAACTGCAAGGAAAAGGTCAGTAATTTTTATTCATGGATTTTGGTGAAATGATTTGAACTTGTATGAGAATAGTAATTATTGTGGAGGGCAGAGAATAGTTACCAAAATCTCAAAGGAAGTAATAATTATTACAAAACGGGGAGGGTCCGCAATTGACCCTAGGTAAATAGCTATTACCAGAATAATCTAGTCCGAAATGACAAGGGGTGAGAGGCCATCACCAATGTAAACTAGTTTTTATTGAGACTGTACTGGGTACAGTGCTACGATAAACAGGGAAAGGGATGATTTTTGTCGTGTGCTAAGGATACATAAAACAGGTCAAAAGTCGCATATACGACTGGGGATTTGCTAGAACTCTGTGTGTTTCATGAAACTAGAGCAGTTACGACCTCTAGGTTACAAATAGGTTTAGCAAATGACTGTATAATGTTGTGTACGTGTGAGACTTGAGAATCCATCAGTATACGTGATAATTGTTTCAAGGAAGGAGCTAAAAAAAAAATTAGGTCGCGTGAGAAAAAATGGTTATCGACCCCTTTCATGAAACCGGAGTTTTAAATAAAAAACTCTGGGTTAGGGGTTAAATAATTTTAAATGGTTAATTACAAAAGCAGATCATACATTGGCTCAAGAGACGCACTAAAATAATAGCTCCTAGAAGAATAATTCTGGGAATTATTACTAAAGGGGGGGAATTTTATTTTTCCACCATGGGAAATAAATCTTCTAAAGAGGTCCGAGAATTAACGGGGGATGAAAGATATATGTTAGGAAGAGATCGAAGAAATATGTTTTATGGATCCATTTGGGAGAAGAGGTATGAATTTATTGGGCATCTCGAAGTAAAAAGTTAGAAGTTATATGATTAGGCAGATGCATATAAAATGAATTTGAAAAAACAGCGAAAGGAGGGGCTAGAGAGAGCGAGTGTTTTTTTTTTAAGCGCGAAAGTGCTTTAACGGTAACAAAGGAATATTTAACCATCGTGACTGCAGGGGTAAAGAAAAGGAATGGGACAGTCAATTTTTTGGTTCAACGGGTAAAATGTTTGAAAAAATTATTGGTGTCAATTAAGAATTGGCTAAAAACACCACAAAGCGATTATTTGAGAGGTACCTATAAAATTCCAACGATGCATATGTATGAACTTTCGCACTCAAACGTAGACGTACGTCATGAGTGAGAAAGTAGAGAATATTTACATTTGCATTTTTGGTCATTTGGCAGACGCTCTGGTCCGGAGCGACTTGCAGAACCAATAGAGGGTTGCATTGAACTATTATGTTGTGTTGGGCATTTGAATGGCATAAGGTGAAATATGTGTGTATGAGGGAATTCAACGGCTGGGATGAATGGTAACCGGATACTACTTAGTATTTGGTTGGTTAATGCTAAAGGGAAGATTTGGAGCGTGGTTGGGGGTTAAAAACTCACTTATTCAATAGGGAATGGGTGGAGAGAGAGAGTTTTTACGTGTATTAAAAGTTGCATAAGATAGCTTTAGTAGTATTCTAGATAGGTCTATGAAAACATGTTACAAGTACGAATGACATTATGGAATATCATCCTTAAGTGTATGCTTATCAACGATATCAAGTATTTGTTTTATTGATTAGGGCCGAATCAGAGAGAACAGTTGAAGAAATTGGATGGCGAACTGAAGTAGCGATAGAGCTGTGAAAGTTGAGTAGGACAAAGGATAATAATTTATGGCTCTGGTTGGCGGGAAAAAGTGGAGGTCGGGAGACTTTACTGAGAGGAAGTGCTTTGATAAATTCAAATGGTTATTACTTTATTGTATAGGTTGAGTAACACCAGTGGTGGATGAAAATAAATGGTGGATTCTAAAAAAATAATTTAGTTTTGTTATGTGAACAATGGGATATCGTTTTTACTATTAGAATGATGGATTGAAAAAACATTGGTTATAAGTACACAGTTTAGGGGGGGAATAAAATAAATAGAGAGAAGGCAACTGTTTAGGTTTGAAAAACAAGCAGGCTGAGAGACAGAGACAACAGTTTCTGGAGCTTGAAAAGCAGAGACTAACAGAGTAAGAAAAAGAACAGATGGGAGCAGAGTATTTAATGGCCACTAGGGGAAATAGCTGGTAGAGGTAGAACTCCAGAATAGAAGGGGAGAGAGATTTTACTAGGGGGTGGATCAAATAATTGATAATGGATCATTTGAAATGAGATCACATGTAGCAGATTTAGGGTAATCAATTAAATAATAATTAAATAATCATTGTATACTCGAAGAATTT
This sequence comes from Coregonus lavaretus, assembly GCF_964263955.1. Classification (NCBI taxonomy): domain Eukaryota; kingdom Metazoa; phylum Chordata; class Actinopteri; order Salmoniformes; family Salmonidae; genus Coregonus; species Coregonus lavaretus. The sequence continues at coordinate 44,170 of NW_028164952.1, forward strand.
TGAGTGGTTTTATGGATTAGTTATAAGGAATTAGATTGATACAAACATTATTGATGGGTTAGGACTGGGGATATCTGTATCATGTTTTGTGTGTACTACCATCTTTAGATTACGGATGGTAATTGAAGGTTAACAAAATGTATAACCAGGAGAAAGAGATTAGCTTATCTCATTGGAATATTGCTCAGGGCAAGGGGGAGCAGTAGTGAAGTTAGGCAGTATTTAGGTCATAAGAGGGAGCTACCAAATTAAGTTGAGCCTAACTATCTTTGATTGTTATTTTTCAATTGGGTTTTTCAAATAAAAAAAACACACCCAGCATGATGTTTATAAAGGGTTGTTATGTTGAATTTAGGGGATTTTCAACAGTTCATGGGTGGTGTTTACTATGCTGTAGGATGGAACGGTTGGTTGGGGGATATTTGAACCTAAATTAATGGAATAAGCTGCAGTAATCAGGAATGTACAATCTAAGGCGAGACAACTATTGCCTAGATCATTGATTTAGCAATAGGATCAGGTAGATAGGGACTAGAGAAAAAAATAATTAGATGAAGAATGATGAGCTTTTTGGTAAGGATAGACTGCTGTAAAGCTTGGGTACTCCATTATGTACTGCATACGGGTAAATTAAGTGATCTTATCTATGGGAAGGCAATGGCGGCCCATGGTAAAATCATTGGGAACTCTAGGGAGGCATACATATATCAGGGATGTTACCCAAATGGTAGAGAGTAAAGAGGGATATGACATTGGTCGTGATTTAAAGATGATGTTTTTTTTTTTGGTGGGCTATTAGAGATAACTGGGTTAATCACGAACATATAGGTTTTTATTCTTTGTTGCTTGGCAGAAGACTTAGTTGACCTAAATATGGACTTGTCATGTCCAACAATCAGTCTTCAGGTCAAGCCCGGGAGAGCCGGGGTAGAACAGAGGTTGAACTAAACATAAGTGTTTTTACAAGATAAGAGATTGATTGATTGGATTACTAATTGATTCTGAACTGAATGAAAGTCGAATTTAGCCGCCATAAAGACAAAGGAAGTGGGAGGGGCAATAAAGAAGCAAAAGACAATCTCAAAAATGAAAGGCATGGCAATTTGTTGATAAATTACCTAAGGGAATGTTTAGGAAGGTGGTAATATTGACACATAAGCAGAACTATGTGTCAAGAGGGGGGAAGAGGCTAATTGTAGGATTAAATAATATACGAAGGAGAGGACAAAATACTTTAAAAAAAAAAACATTTTTTTAGATACAGTCTAAAAAGAGAATGCAGTCAGAAATTGTTAGATTAATCTGAACATGTGTGAAGATAGTTTATTAACCACACCCGTATGTCAGAGGTTTTGTGCCCCACAGGTGAACTAAAGGAGAAGGTGACCCACTATCTAACCAGGTGACTGGTGAGCATCCAGTCACTAGAAGGAAAACTGGAAGCAGGCCTGTTGGGAAGGGCCCTATCAGGTTATGTTGGTCACCGCCTTGGCCATTAGAATAGCAGAGAGAGGAACCTGGGTCCATGTTACCCACTGCAAGAAGGTAAGACCACATACAAGCACCACTTAGCACGCGCAGAGTTGGCGAGCAGAACTGTGCCACAGGGTCCGGGGGTCACCTCTGTCAACGAAGATCTCCTACCCAGACCTATCATCACTGTAGTGTGTTCCTAGGGTGTGAGTATGGGGTGGTACCGAGCAGAAGGACTCAAGACAGGAGAGGGTTGGCGGTTTTTGGGAATATGGGTGACCCTGAGCTGCATCGTAGTCTCGGCAATAGTCTTGGTATGTCAAGATCCACCACCACCTCGCACCAATTACGCTATGGCCTTACCATTATTAAGAAATAAAAGGGAAGCGACCCGACATACTGACCGTCAAGGACGAGTGATCTACAAAATAGGGGTCAGAGAAGGGTGGGGAGTAAGATGGAGGATAAGAAGGTATAACGACATCCCCACGGAGATTGTAGTAACGATAGTAAAGGTCACTAAAGAGGACATGAAAAGAACTTACTGGGCTTGCGCGGACAAATACGGATGGGATACTTGTCTAAGATTACATTTGATGGAGTCAAAAGATATGGAAAGCACAGGTACTGTCATTAATCCACTAACAGCAATAGACCGAGTAGATCAGTCAAGGGATGACGGAGTCAATTCGACTAACCCGTCCACTATGAAAGATTTTCTCCTCCAAGAATGGAACCAAGGGGAAGTGGAGGGGGTCCCTGATGATAATCTCTGGTTAAAGTGGATGAAATACACCGCTAGGGCCTTGGGGGAGACCAATTGTTATGCATGCTCCATTGGGCGACCGACAATGTTGACCGCCCCAATGCCAAAGGCAATGTTTTCCTGTGTATTAGACCTGGGGTCCAATCAAAAAGAGCCAAATTGCACAGGGATTGGGCTGGCAAAATTTACATACTCGGCCAGCCCACCTAGATTCACTTTAACTCCTGGCGAATACCAGTGTTACAGACATAGAAATGGCACCCGTAACTTGGGTGATTTTGATGGCTGTAAGGAGATAATTAATGTGACTGATTTAGATAAGGAAGGGAGGAAAAAAAAATTAGGTGCCTAACCATCCCTCTGACTGATGTGTGGTGGGCATGCACTAACAAAGGGAGCATTCGGCAGACATTACCAGAGGGATGGGTGGGTACTTGTGCACCAGTATTGTTGGTCCAACCTGTAAGAATTGGTCATCAAAGACCAGTGAAAGGAAGAATAAACAGGAGAAAAATAAATATAGGTCAGGAAGGAAATAGCCCAATTTGGATAGATGGTATCGGCATCCCCAGGGGTGTTCCAGACGAATACAAAGCTATGAATCAAATATGGGAGGGTTTTACCACAACATTTTTCTGGTGGGTGACAATAAACAAAAATATGGATTGGATAAATTATATCTATTACAACCAACAACGATTTATTGACCAGACTAGAGATGCAGTAAAGGGGATCTCTGAGCGATTATCCGCCATCCCGCTCATAACTTAGTAGAGGTTGGTTCTAGATCAGGCAGAAAGGGCCGGTGTCTATAGAAAGATAAGCCATTGTTGCACATTTATCCCTAACAACACCACACTGGATGGGACAGTCACCAGAGCTCTTACAGAATTAACTGCACTAAGTGAAGGATGAACTGAACTCAGAAGTTAGTACATTGTGGATAGGGTGGTTTGATGAAATATTTGGTAAATGGAAAACCCTAGCAGCCACCATCTTAGGAGCGGTCAGTGTTTGTATGGGTATTCTTGTATTATGTGGTTGTTGTCTTGTTCTCTGTGTCCGAGGATTGGTGAGTCAGGCGTTGGTGAAATGCAGTATCTAAACAATGATGAGAGATGGACTGACTCCGGACTCTGACCAGGGGAATGTGAAAAACGATCCTCCAGGCTTGGTGGATGACGAGGATTTGGACCCTGAAAGACCGCAATTGGATGAAATGTTTATTAGTTCTGATGTGATCTCTGAGATTAATCATGCTTGTAAAATACATTTATCCTGAATGTGGGAATATTTAGTCAAAGGGGTGGATTGTTAGATTAATTTGGATTTTAAGAATAATGACTAAAGGATTTCACCCCAAATACAGTTTAAATGTTAGAATTATCATGTAGTGTCAACCCACTAACAGAGGGGGCGGTACTAAACATTCAAGGGTGAAGGGGAAGGCGGAAACTGTTTAGAAAAGCCACCTAAAGGTGGGAGGAGTCAAGTTCAGGAGGTATAAAATGGTATGTTTGTGTTTTTGGCGTCAGAGCTCTCCATGAATAAACATACAAAAAATCCTTCTTCGTGGTTATGGACCTTGAATCATTTATGATTAAAACCAGAGCCTTACAACCTCTGGTAATGATTCAAGCTTAGGTTGAATTAGAGATAGAAATTCACATGACACCTACCACTGTTGTGTCATCGGCAAACTTAATGATGGTGTTGGAGTCGTGCCTGGCAATGCAGTCATGAGTAAACAGGGAATACAGGAGGGGACTGAGCACGAACCCCTGAGGGGCCCCCCGTGTTGAGGATCAGTGTGGCGGATGTGTTGTTACCTACCCTTACCACCTGGGGGCGGCCCGTCAGGAATTCCAGGATCCAGTTGCAGAGGGAGGTGTTTAGTCCCAGGGTCCTTCGCTTAGCATCATCTGTGGATCTGTTGGGGCGGTATGCAAATTGGAGTGGGTCTAGGGTCTCTGGGATAATGGTGTTGATATGAGCCATGACCAGCCTTTCAAAGCACTTCATGGCTACAGACGTGAGTGCTACGAGTCAGTAGTCATTTAGGCAGGTTACCTTAGTGTTCTTGGGCACAGGGACTATGGTGGTCTGCTTGAAACATGTTGGTATTACAGACTCCGACAGGGAGAGGTTGAAAATGTCAGTGAAGACACTTGCCAGTTGGTCAGCGCATGCTCGGAGTAGACGTCCTGGTAATCCGTCTGGCCCTGCGGCCTTGTGAATGTTGACCTGTTTTAAGGTCTTACTCACATTAGCTACAGAGAGCGTGATTACACAGTCGTCCAGAACAGCTGATGCTCTCATGCATCTGTCAGTGTTACTGGCATATTACTTGCCTTGAAGCGAGCATAGAAGTAATTTAGCTCGTCTGGTAGGCTCGTGTCACTGGGCAGCTCGCGGCTGTGCTTCCCTTTGTAGTCTGTAATAGTTTGCAAGCCCTGCCACATCCGACGAGTGTCGGAGCCGGTGTAGTACGATTCGATCTTAGTCCTGTATGGACGCTTTGCCTGTTTGATGGTTCATCGGAGGGCCTAGCAGGATTTCTTATAAGCTTCCGGGTTAGAGTCCCGCTCCTTGAAAGCGACAGCTCTACCCTTTAGCTCAGTGCGGATGTTGCCTGTAATTCATGGCTTCTGGTTGGGGTATGTACGTATAGTCACTGTGGGGACGACGTCTTTGATGAAGCCAGTGACTGATGTGGTGTACTCCTCAATGCCATCGGAAGAATCCCAGAACATATTCCAGTCTGTGCTAGCAAAACAGTCCTGTAGCTTAGCATCTGCTTCATCTGACCACTTTCTTATTATACGAGTCACTGGTGCTTCCTGCTTTAGTTTTTGCTTGTAAGCAGGAATCAGGAGGATAGAATTATGGTCAGATTTGCCAAATGGAGGGAGAGAGAGAGCTTTGTATGCGTCTCTGTGTGTGGAGTAAAGGTGGTCTGGAGATTTTTTTCTCCCTCTGGTTGCACATTTAACATGCTGGTAGAAATGAGGTAAAACGGATTTAAGTTTCCCTGCATTCAATTTCCCAGCCACTAGGAGCGCCGCCTCTGGATGAGCGTTTTCCTGTTTGCTTATGGCCTTATACAGCTCATTGAGTGCGGTCTTAGAGCCAGCATCAGTTTGTGGTGGTAAATAGACAGCTACGAAGAATATTGATGAAAACTCTCATGGTAGATAGTGTGGTCTACAGCTTATCATGAGATACTCTACCTCAGGCGAGCAAAACCTTGAGACTTCCTAATATATCGTGCACCAGCTGTTGTTTACAAATATACATAGACCGCCAACCCTTGTCTTACCAGAGGCTGATGTTCTATCCTGCTGATATAGTGTATAACCCGCCAGTTGTATGTTATTCATGTCGTCGTTCAGCCACGACTCGGTGAAACATAAGATATTACAGTTGTCCCGTTGGTAGGATATACGTGCTTGTAGTTCGTCCACTTTATTATCAAGCGATTGTCCATTGGCCAATAGTACCGATGGCAAAGGCAGATTAGCCATTCGTCGCCGGCTCCTTACCAGGCACCCCGATCTCCTTCCGCAATATCTCTGTCTCTTTCTACTGCAAATAACGGGGATGAGGGCCCTATCGGGTGTCTGGAGCAAATCCCTCACGTCCGACTCATTAAAGAAAAATTATTAGTCCGGTTCAAGGTGAGTAATCGCTGTTCTGATGTCCAGAAGCTCTTTTCGGTCATAAGAGACAGTAGCATCAACATTATGTACAAAAATAAGTTACAAACAATGCGAAAAACAAACAAAATAGCACAGTTGGTTAAGAGCCCATAAAACGGCAGCCATCCCCTCCGGCGCCATTGTGCACACTCCAGCGGTCATTGTCATGCGCGCTCCTCGTGTCTTGATAGAATTAAACATCTTTATTCTCTTCACAAACAGCAAACTCATCGCTTATCACATTTCCATGGCTTGACTTAAGGAAACTGAGCTGGTGCTGAAGCACAGCTGGGTCATGCAGTAAGACAATGATCCAAAACACACAAGCAAGTCTACATCAGAATGGCTGAAAAGCAGACCTAAACCCGATTGCGATGTTGTGGTAATACCCGAAGAGAGCAAATAATGCTCAAAAATCCACAAATGTCGCAGAGTTAAAGCAGTACTGCATGGAAGAGCGGGCCAAATATCCTCCACAGCGATGTTAGAGACTGATCAACAACTACAGACGGGCCTGTATATGTGCTTTCTTGAGCAGGGGGACCTTGCGGGCGCTGCAGGATTTCAGTCCGTCACGGCATAGTGTGTTACCAATTGTTTTCTTGTTGACTATGGTCCCAGCTGCCTTGAGATCATTGACAAGATCCTCCCGTGTAGTTCTGGGCTGATTCCTAACCGTTCTCATGATCATTGCAACTCCACGAGGTGAGATCTTGCATGGAACCCCAGGCCGAGGGAGATTGACAGTTATTTTGTGTTTCTTCCATTTGCGAATAATCGCACCAACTGTTGTCACCTTCTCACCAAGCTGCTTGAAGATGGTCTTGTAGCCCATTCCAGGCTTTTGTAGGTCTACAATCTTGTCCCTGACATCCTTGGAGAGCTCTTTGGTCTTGGCCATGGGGGAGAGTTTGGAATCTGATTGATTGATTGCTTCTGTGGACAGGTGTCTTTTATACAGGTAACAAAAACTAAGATTAGGAGCACTCCCTTTAAGAGTGTGCTCCTAATCTCAGCTCGTTACCTGTATAAAAGACACCCGGGAGCAAGAAATCTTTCTGATTGAGAGGGGGTCAAATACTTATTTCCCTCATTAAAATGCAAATACATTTATAACATTTTTGACATGCGTTTTTCTGGATTTTTGTTGTTGTTATTCTGTCTCTCACTGTTCAAATAAACCTACCATTAAAATTATAGACTGATCATTTCTTTGTCAGTGGGCAAACGTATAAAATCAGCAGGGGATCAAATACCTTTTTCCCTCACTGTATATATCCTGAGATCATAGGAAATAAAAATAGGAAAAACGCCAAGGGAGATGAATACTTTTGCAAGGCACTGTATCTTAAATGGTTCAAGAGGACTAGTAAACAAAAACAAAAATTGTACGAATAGTAGTCATAATACTAGAAAAGTATATTTCCTAAAGAAAATGTCCTTGCTAGCTTGTCTTAAAGTATTTATGTAAAATAAATTAGAGTATTTGTAGTGACTGCAGTAGTAATGAGAGTGACTAGTTATCATTGAAAAAGTAGGTAGATGGCGGATGCTGTGGGTACTCTTTCTGAGTATTTTAGACCTTTTCTGTCATCTGAATTTGTCATTGTAGGGGATTTCAAAACCCACACGGATTAATGTAAAAGAAAAAAAGAACTCCTCGCTGATTGACCTAATCCTGACAAATTGCCCCCATAAGTACTTGGCCAGTGGTGTCTTTGCAAATGATCTCAGTGACCACTGTCCTATTGCTTGTATTAGAGTTACCAAACTGAAAAACTCTAATCCTCGTATAATTATGAAGAGAAATGTTGAAACATTTCTCGCCCTAGGCGTTCCTTCATGATCTGTATTTTTCAGAGCTTTTCTCTATCAGCTGCATGCCTGACCCTGATTTGGCTCTAGAATTTTTCCAATCTGTTGTTATTATTATTGTTGTTATTATTATTCATATTATTGTTATCTGGTAGACAAACATTTCCCCTTCAAGTGCCTCAAAGTAAAAAAATAGAACAAATCCTTGGTTCTCTACAGAACTCTGATCTCTTCATGATGAGAAATCAGGCCTGGGCCAAGGCCAGACCTTGAGCAAGGCACTTAACCCTAATTGTTCCTGTAAGTCGCTCTGGATAAGACCATCTGCTAAATTACTCAAATGTAGGCAAACTGACTCGGTAGCTGATTGGCAGCTCTTCAGGCAAAAAAAAACGAAATCAAGCTACTTTCTAAGATCTAATGCTGACTCAACTGGTGATCCATCAACATTTTGGAAAACAATTAATAGAAAATGACTCAAGTGAAAGTCACCCTGTTAAATACTACTTCAGTAAAAGTCTATAAGTATTCAGTTTTAAGTATACTTAAAGCTGCAATATGTAACTTTTTGGGCGGCCTGACAAAATTCAATAGAAGTGTGTGTTATTTATCCTAAGGTTCTGACTTGGTGTACAAGGAGAATACTGTAAGAATGGCCCATGTTCTGAATTCTGTTGCTGTACATTTCAAAAGTTCTGAACAAATAGTTATATTGACTACGTCCGTCCTAGCTCGCTCATTAATGTCTTAATCAAAATTACGGATTGCCTCTTATCCGCTCATCATCCCCTTATGCCATAGTTTGTACATCCCAATTGTCAGTAGAAACCATATTTGGTTTAAGCAAGTCAGCCATGTCAGCTATGTTTTTTTTAAAGGCAGTAAATGAGGCTGAATGAACTGTTTCGCAGCCAGACAAGGCTCCGCTGATAGCCAGGTGTAGCAGTGGTAAGGATTCACTCCATGGTGCTGAAAAGAAAGCTCTGCTGTTGGGACCGCTTTATGTTTACATTTACATCATTTAGCAGACGCTCTTATCCAGAGCGACTTACAAATAGGCCCTAACAGTTTGTGGTCACCGTTATAGTGCAATTGATGTATTGTTTAGTGTTGTGTAGTGGCTTTGCTGCCATGCATCGAATTGTGTTTTATTTTTTGGTTTGCCCCACCAAGACTTACATTCTAAAATTGTCACTGATCCTGGCTCAGTTGACATGCTGGTAAGTGAAATCGAACAGCTGATCGAGCTGTCATGTGACCGAATGCTGCAAACAACACATTCACGGGTCACTATTTAGGAGTTTTGGTTCCTGACTCAAAGGGAATACTGTACCGTCTCCCTCCGATTATTAAAACTCATGGTATGGTGATTCAGTGCTCTCGTCTGCATTAAAAACAAATATTCATCCTGGTTGGATGTGAGAAGAGAGATGAGGACTGTCGACCACGCCCCCTGACTTTGAGAAGCTCTGACGCGACATGCATCAAGCGCACCCATCTCCATTATGGTGGCGAGAAAAGTAATTCTGTCAGACTAATTTGCAATTGACTGTCATAGCCCCACATTAAACGTATGTGATGGTGAGTTGAGAATAAAATCAGAAATACTGTTAGAATGTTTTGCAATTGACTGCCATAGCCCCAATTAAAAATAAACATTGGCTGTTAATTACTTAAATTTGTACATCATTCTTTTCACATGGTCAAAATGGGGTCACGGACCAAAAAAGTTTGGGAACCCCTGCTCTAGTGGTTGCTTCACGGGCTCTCGTGCTAGCCTGCCTAGTTAAGTTAGTGAGTCAGTTGAATAAGAGAGCCAACTGAAAACTGAAGAGAGAAGCACCATATAAACAAATTATTTTAAACCTTATCTTCATGGTGAGTGAGTTACAAACATAGGATACAGTGGAGGCTGGTGGAAGGATCTATAGGAGGAAGGGCTCATTATAATGGCTGAATAAACTGAAAACTGTATTGAAGAGAGAAGCACCAGATACACTAATTGTGAACCTTATCTTCAAAGTGTCAGACTCCCTTCATTCTTCTCATACCCTATCCAGGTCCCAAGGTACACCACTACTAGACCATGTGTGTTGTGGTTTTTCACTATGAGCCAAAGGGGTTTAAGAGGGTACACTAGGCCTATGCTTTGCCATTGCAGAGTGAGTAGTCAATGTTGCATTGAGTACCGTAACTTACTACGTTTTTGGTCACTATATCCAAAAAATGGTGGGACACAGACCACCATACATTGTAAACAAAACCATGGTATTTTTTTTGATTGTACTATCATGGTGCATTTTTGTACCATGGTAGTACAATAAAAAATGTTTTCTTTTGTCACTACCATGGCAGGAAAATACCATGGTATTTTCCTGCCGTGGTAGTACAGTGGAAAAAATACTGTGGTACTGTAATGGAAATTACCATCAAGGACTCATCAAGTCAATTAGTAAATTAACTTTATTAAGATTCACGCCAGCGGAGAGGTTACAACAAACTCTGCACACTCAGTACTGATTGGTCAGAAGCTCTACCAGGGGGTCTGTCTGGTAGAATAATTATTAATGACTAATTATTACACTCTGAAACTGTGTGAAATGTGTTAGAATGTGTGAGTATAGGACCAGTAAAGACTATGACATTGAACTACTATTTAGCAATGTGAGTAAGAGTTAGGCCAGACAAAGGACAAGGAGAACTGTCTACAGACAACTGAGAAACCAAGATAAAGAGGCCTCCCAATTTAGGGAGGAGAGAAACCGTTATGAAACATGGTGCAGAATATTGTGAGAACGGCAATAACTGAGGAATGCAAAGAGTAGGCTATGATAAGAAAGTGTGTGTGTGTGTGTGTGTGTGTGTGTGTGTGTATGTGTGTGTGTGTGAACTGATGGTCAGGAGAGCACTTTTAAAGTGGAAAACTACAGCCCGCCTACAGAGGGGAGGGATTTTTTGTATGACGTATGAGTATAAAAGATGGACTCTGAAATTGTGATTGCAGAATTCTCAATGAATAAATCTCTGAGTATGCAGACTGGGACTCTGTCCGTTACTTAAATCCCAAAATACTTACAACCTTTTGGGAGACTCACAGAGACACTGAAATAGTTTGTTAAATAATTCACTTAACAGCTTGGTCCTTCTGAGCCGGACTCCAATACCTGCTTCTGTCATTCCAGGTAACTCTGAAAACCGTCGACGGGCGAATGATACATTCGTAAATAGAAAGTCCTGCCCTTTGACATTAAGGGTTAAAACAGGCCAGAGGACACCTGATTAATGACAGAGACGGTGACGGAATCCAAACCTATATTGAATCTCGGCTGCAAGGATAAGGTCAGTAGTTTTTATTCATTACTTGGTGAAATTGATTTGAGAACTTGCTAAAATATTGAAAAGTAGCAAATTGATCAATGCATAGCCATTTTAAGTGAAATGTAAGGGACTGTCAGGAATTACCAAGATTACATTGTGGGGATAAATTCCTCCGTAGAGTAGGAGATAATTCTGGGGGACTAGTCAACCTGTTGGTGGGTCCGTAACGATTCACGGTAATAGGCCATTACCAAAAGAAACTACCCGGTGTTGAGATAGAAGGAACTATTAAAAGTACACCTATGGGATGTAACCTGTAAGAGATTATAGAACAGTCAACAAATAATCAGGGTTAAACAAATACAATAAGTACACCAGAAGGAATTAAAATAGCATGTGTGAGAAATAGAATATTAGTAAAGTCAAAAACAGCTGTAGATTTTGCCATAACTCTATCCGTTTCATGAAACTGGAGCCTTACAAACTCTGGGTTACCGATAGTGTTAACCAATAATCATGTAAGGCTGTATACGTGTGAGACCTAATATTTGCTCAAAAGTCACATCTATGAATACTTTCAGGTGGTTGTATAGAGAAGAGGGAGAACCCATTCATGTTGTATGAGACTGTCAGGAATTATCAAGATTACATTGTGGGGATGAAATCCTTCGTAGAGTAGGAGATAATTCTGGGGGACTAGTTCCTATACAGGAAGGGGTGATTCCAATTGTTGTGTGAAACTGTTTTGAATAACTTGTTATATAGAAGAGGGGCTAGACACAAAGAGAGTATGGCTTTTGGAGGCTCGGAAGAGAGTCAGGAAAGACTAGAGAATTTAAACACAGAGAGTTGAAGAGATTAGAGAGCTATAATAAGTCAGGGAGGGTGTGTGGCCCCGTGTAAATACTGTACCAAAACAGGTCATAACCATCGCGACTGCAGAGAGAAACAAAGGGGCAGTGTCCTCTCCTGTGAAGTAGTGACGCGCGACATACGCCTAGTTTCCTGAAACGAGTCACATATTAATGGACCAAAATACCAACAAATCTCAAAATGTATAGGTAGATCCAAAAATTTCATTTCAGCCTGTGGTGCCTGGCCTTATTGCAGGTAAAATCAAGTATATGCTATTTTCTAAATCAAATTTTAAAAAATCGGATGATTTATGCATACGTATGTACATTGCATTGTGCACTAATTGATCGTGTCCCTGAGTATAAATAGGCTTTCCTACAAAAAAAACATGTTGATGAGTTAGTTAAGAAATTGAGAATTACAATACTCTTCCTTTACAGGAACAGATCATGCCTTTCATTAAATAGCAGAAAGCAAATCGTTTAGTCAACATTTATTCCAGTTATCGACTATGGCGATATCATCTGTTTGAATCCAGCTGCCACTTTATTGAAGCATAGATGCGATAGGTTCAGCACACATCACTGTATTTTGTATCAGAAAGTAGGGCTGGGCCTCTCTGAAGTCTCAACCGGTTAATCGAGGTACTTAAGGTATTGTGTACATGTAGGTAGAGTTATTAAAGTGACTATGCATAGATAATAAACGGAGAGTAGCAGCAGCGTAAAATTGGGGGCGGGGGGGGCAATGCAAATAGTCTGGGTAGCCATTTGATTAGATGTTCAGGAGTCTTATGGCTTGGGGGTAGAAGCTGTTTAGAAGCCTCTTGGACCTAGACTTGGTGCTCTGGTACCGCTTGCTGTGCGGTAGCAGAGAGAACAGTCTATGACTAGGGTGGCTGGAGTCTTTTACAATTTTTAGGGCCTTCCTCTGATACCGCCTGGTATAGAGGTCCTGGATGGCAGGAAGCTTGGCCCCAGTGATGTACTGTGCCGTACGCACTACCCTCTGTAGTGCCTTGCGGTCGGAGGCCGAGCAGTGATGCAACCAGTCAGGATGCTCTCAATGGTGCAGCTGTAGAACCTTTTTAGGGTCTTAGGACCCATGCCAAATCTTTTCAGTCTCCGTAGGGGGAATAGGTTTTGTCGTGCCCTCTTCACGACTGTCTTGGTGTGCTTGGACCATGTTAGTTTGTTGGTGATGTGGACACAAAGGAACTTGAAGCTTTCAACCTGCTCCACTACAGCCCTGTCGATGAGAATGGGGGTGTGCTCGGTCCTCTTTTTTTTCCTGTAGTCCACAATCATCTCCTTTGTCTTGATCACGTTGAGGGAGAGGTTGTTGTCCTGGCACCACACGGCCAGGTCTCTGACCTCCTCCCTATAGGCTGTCTCATCGTTGTCGGTGATCAGGCCTACCACTGTTGTGTCATCGGCAAACTTAATGATGGTGTTGAGTCATGCCTGGCCATGCAGTCATGAGTGAACAGGGAGTACAGGAGGGGACTGAGCAAACACCCCTGAGGGGCCCCAGTGTTGAGGATCAGCGTGGCGGATGTGTTGTTACCTACCCTTACCACCTGGGGGCGGCCAGTCAGGAAGTCCAGGATCCAGTTGCAGAGGGAGGTGTTTAGTCCCAGGGTCCTTAAACGGTTCACCCGATATGGATGAAAATACCCTAAAATAATTAAAGCTGACAGTCTGCACTTTAACCTCATAGTAATTGTATCATTTCATATCCAAAGTGCTGGAGTTGAGAGCCAAAACAACAAAACGTATCACTGTCCCAATACTTATGGAGCTCACTGTATATGACCCCCTGATTTCCATGTAAATGCATTGGAGAATATTTTAAATATTGTTATACAGTGGGGGAAAAAAGTATTTAGTCAGCCACCAATTGTGCAAGTTCTCCCACTTAAAAAGATGAGAGAGGCCTGTAATTTGCATCATAGGTACACGTCAACTTTGACAGACAAATTGAGGGAAAAAATCCAGAAAATCACATTGTAGGATTTTTTATGAATTTATTTGCAAATTATGGTGGAAAATAAGTATTTGGTCACCTACAAACAAGCAAGATTTCTGGCTCTCACAGACCTGTAACTTCTTCTTTAAGAGGCTCCTCTGTCCTCCACTCGTTACCTGTATTAATGGCACCTGTTTGAACTTGTTATCAGTATAAAATACACCTGTCCACAACCTCAAACAGTCACACTCCAAACTCCACTATGGCCAAGACCAAAGAGCTGTCAAAGGACACCAGAAACAAAATTGTAGACCTGCACCAGGCTGGGAAGACTGAATCTGCAATAGGTAAGCAGCTTGGTTTGAAGAAATCAACTGTGGGAGCAATTATTAGGAAATGGAAGACATACAAGACCACTGATAATCTCCCTCAATCTGGGATCCATGCAAGATCTCACCCTGTGGGGTCAAAATGATCACAAGAACGGTGAGCAAAAATCACAGAACCACACGGGGGGACCTAGTGAATGACCTGCAGAGAGCTGGGACCAAAGGAACAAAGCCTACCATCAGTAACACACTACGCCGCCAGGGACTCAAATCCTGCAGTGCCAGACGTGTCCCCCTGCTTAAGCCAGTACATGTCCAGGCCCGTCTGAAGTTTGCTAGAGTGCATTTGGATGATCCAGAAGAGGATTGGGAGAATGTCATATGGTCAGATGAAACCAAAATAGAACTTTTTGGTAAAAACTCAACTTGTCGTGTTTGTAGGACAAAGAATGCTGAGTTGCATCCAAAGAACACTATACCTACAGTGAAGCATGGGGGTGGAAACATCATGCTTTGGGGCTGTTTTTCTGCAAAGGGACCAGGACGACTGATCCGTGTAAAGGAAAGAATGAATGGGGCCATGTATCGTGAGATTTTGAGTGAAAACCTCCTTCCATCAGCAAGGGCATTGAAGATGAAATGTGGCTGGGTCTTTCAGCATGACAATGATCCCAAACACACCGCCCGGGCAACGAAGGAGTGGCTTCGTAAGAAACATTTCAAGGTCCTGGAGTGGCCTAGCCAGTCTCCAGATCTCAACCCCATAGAAAAACTTTGGAGGGAGTTGAAAGTCCGTGTTGCCCAGCGACAGCCCCAAAACATCACTATCTAGAGGAGATCTGCATGGAGGAATGGGCCAAAATACCAGCAACAGTGTGTGAAAACCTTGTGAAGACTTACAGAAAACATTTGACCTGTGTCATTGCCAACAAAGGTATTTAACAAAGTATTGAGAAACTTTTGTTATTGACCAAATACTTATTTTCCACCATAATTTGCAAATAAATTCAGGTTTTGGGGGCTTTGGTAAGAAGGGGACGTGTACAAGAAAGTTAGTTCCTAGAAGGTATAGTAAATACATTTGCACTGGGGAACGCTCATGTCCTTGGGCAAGGGCGTTTAAACATACCTGGGGAACATACTATGAGAATGGAATGGACGCAGTACACCGATGGGGAATTAAACAAACCCATGATAAATGTAAAACGGAACTGGTGATAAAGGTAAAGTCAATTATGCAAGATGACATAGTAAGGAACTATTGGGCCTGTGTTGATGATTTCGGGGCAGATATGTTTGATGTTCATTTTTCAGGAGATAAATGAATATTCCACCCCCGAGACAGAACAGCAGGTAGATCTAATGTGATCACCAGAGGTACCAAATCTAATACCCTTTGGAAGGCCCTCAGAAGGAATCCTAAATAGCACTAAACCACCAAGGGTAGAATATTTCCTCTTGCAGGAAATGAACCAAGGAGAAGTAGAAGGAATTTCAAATGAGAACTTCTGGGTAAGGTGGATGAACTACACAGCTAGGGTGTTGGGTCAAACTTATTGAAATTCCTGTTCAACAGGTAGGCCAACCCTTGTAACTGCACCTATGCCTCAGACCATGTTCTCTTGTGTGATAGATTTGGGATCAAACCAAACCTCACCTAATTGTTCTGATATTAAAATAACCACTCTTAAAAAGGATAATACTAAGGCACCCCAATTCACCATGAACCCCGGAGATTATCAATGTTATAGACACCAAAGTAATGCGAATCACAGATCAAATTGGAGAAGGGTTTACAACAATGTTTTTCTGGTGGGTTAAAATTGATTAAAATGTTGACTGGATTAATTACATCTACAAAGGTTTGTTAACTAGACAGGGGATGCAGTGAAGAGAATCTCAGGCCAACTATCCGCCACCTCACTCATGACCTGCAGAATAGTTTGGTTCTCGAAATGCTTTTAGCAGAGAAGGGCGGATTTGCAAGATGGTGGGAGGTCATTGTTGTATGTTTATCCCCAACATTACAGCCCCAGATGGTACAGTAACTAGAGCACTGGCAGGACTCACTGCATTGATGTAAAGAATGGGCTGAGAACTGGGGGGTGAATACATCAATGACTGGTTGGTTTGATAACATGTTTGGAAAATGGAAAGCTATTGTTGCAACTGTTCTGGGTGCAGCTTTAGCTTCTATGGGTATGTTTGTTCTTTGTGGATGTTGTCTTATTCCCTGTGTCCGAGGATTGGTGAGCAAGGCGTTGGAGCAGTATCACAGCAGATGGTGAGATACAGCCCAGTCCCGGACTCCGACCTAAGGAATGAAGAATATGACCCACCAGGCTTGGTGGAGGACGACGACGATTCAGATAGTTTTAGACTGGATCTTTTGTGTATTAAAGTCTTGTTTTAAGTATGATGTACTAGTTAACCGATGTTGCAGGATGTGATGAAGCAAATGTTCTTCACTATAGGCTTAGACTGTTGTTTCCAGATAGTGGGTAAACAGGTTAGGTACCATTGCTAAAGAGTAACGTTACGCTTTTAATCATGGGGTAACCCTGATGAACCTGTATTGAATGAGACCATTTTTTATGTTTTTATATGCAAATTAACTTATAAGCTTCAATGTATGTGATTCATTTCTATAACAACATATATTTTGTGAGTATGTGTGTAATATTAGTCAAAGGGTGGATTGATATAATAATTATTAATAACTAATTATTACACCCTGAAACTGTGTGAAATGTGTTAGAATGTGTGAGTATAGGACCAGTAAAGACTATGACATTGAACTACTATTTAGCAATGTGAGTAAGAGTTAGGCCAGACAAAGGACAAGGAGAACTATCTACAGACAACTGAGAAACCAAGATAAAGAGGCCTCCCAATTTAGGGAGGAGAGAAACTGTTATGAAACATGGTGCAGAATATTGTGAGAACGGCGATAACTGAGGAATGCAGGGAGTAGGCTATGATAAGAAAGTGTGTATGTATGTGTGTATGTATGTGTGTGTGTATGCGCGTGTGTGTGTGTGTGTGTGTATGTATGTGTGTATGCATGTATGTATATGTGTGTGTGTGTGTGTGTGTGTGTGTGAACTGATGGTCAGGAGAGCAGTTTTAAAGTGGAAAACTACAGCCCGCCTACAGAGGGGAGGGGTTTTTTGTATGACGTATGAGTATAAAAGATGGACTCTGAAATTGTGATTGCAGAATTCTCAATGAATAAATCTCTGACTATGCAGACTGGGACTCTGTCCGTTACTTAAATCCCAAAAGACTTACAACCTTTTGGGAGACGCACAGAGACACTGAAATAGTTTGTTAAATAATTCACTTAACACTGTCCCAGAACACCTTTTATACTAGGATACATACAACTCGCATAAACACGATTCATCCTCAGCACAAGGGAGGAGGCTTGGGTGAAATAGAGAATGTTGTAACAAGACACCTGCTCCTGATACATTTCTCAGAGGCTATTTCTGGGTGTTCACCCAAGAAGCTCAAGGTTCTCTCTTGGGTGTGTGTTAACACACACACACACACACACACACACACTGAAACTTCCTCCTCTTGTGAGCACAAAGGTAACTAGTTATAACACATGTCATATAGCAAATACAGTGCTATGAAAAAGTATTTGCCCCCTTTCTAATTTTCTCTACTTTTGCATATTTGTGATACTGAATGTTATCAGATCTTCAACCAAAACCTAATATTAGATAAAGGGAATATAAGTGAACAAATAACACAACAATTACATATTTATTTCATTTATTTCATAAACAAAGTTATGCAACACCCAATTCCCCTGTGTGAAAAAGTAATTGCCCCCTTACACTCAATAACTGGTTGTGCCACCTTTAGCTGCAATGACTCCTTCCTGTAGTTGTTGATCAGTCTCTCACGTCGCTGTGGAGGAATTTTGGCCCACTCTTCCATGCTGAACTGCTTTAACTCAGTGATGTGTGGGTTTTCAAGCATGAACTGCTCGTTTCAAGTCCTGCCACAACATCTCAATTGGGATGTATTACATTATAGCAACCAATACACACAATCATATAGCCAGGGTTAAACAATTAATAAGCTTATGTCATAATTTTTCCACCACAGGACTATCATGGGTTTTTGGTCAATATCGGGGCTTGAAAATACCATGGTATTTTCCTTTTTTTTTTCATTGTACTACCATGGTACATTTTTGTAAGGGAAGTACACTGAATTTAGACTGCCAAATGCCTATTTAGACCCCATCGCCATCTCTTCAAAGTACTAAATATAGTCTTGTTCGTAACATTCTCTATGAAATGGGCTTTTAAATTATGTGTAATTTAATGTAATGAGATTTTAAGTTGTTGATGTATGTCCATTTTAAAGTGGTTAAAATGAATGAAAACGTTGATGACGGAAGTATGATAAACTAAAGAAAATATACATTTTCATCATAAGAAAATGTATGTTAACCTTTTGAAAATACTAATATGTGACTGACCGGCTCGATTCAGTCTTGTGTAGCAACATTTGAATTTTCTTTATTTTTACATTGGATAAAAGTAGAGACTAAGAGAGCGAAAATGGTTTATCATACATTACAGTTGAAGAACAATGAGGAAGTAATTCTGCTTTGAAAGTTGATAAACTTGTAACTCCACTTTTGAGAAAATGGCCCTTTCATGTTTTGGTACACCTACTGGAGAGCTCTTCTTTGTTTACATCCATTCAGCATCATTCACACCCTCTTAAGCCTTAGCCCCACCCATCTCTTTAAGGAAACACATGTGAGGCCATGTGCTAAACAGAGTAAGTGTGGTAATGTGCTAAACAACCAAAGATTTCAAGACTAAAGGCTGGTTTATACTACGTCTATCGACATGTCTGTAGACAGTTGTCGCAGTGACATCATGAACATTCTATTGTCGTCCGACATCAAACTTGTCGTTGTCCTTATTAAAAAGTATAAACACAAAAATGATGCTGATGTCAAGCAGCCTGGTGGTCCAAAATAGCATAAATGGTGTATTTTAACACCAATAAACACATGAGTTTAAAAATGTATTTGGTATATGTTAATCTAGCAAACCAGGCAACTAAAAGCAACTTTCAAAACAATGTTTTGGTTAGTTACCAGCTTGTTAGCTAGCTAGCTGACATTAAGTTCGCTGGCTAGCCAGTTCAAATAATGACCATATCATATAGCTGACAAAGTCTTAACTTTAGCTAATTTGTATTCATTATTACAGGAAAAGAAACTCACAACAAGATCATTATTTACAAGTTAAGGGCGAGCTAATTACAGAAAATAGCTTACGGTTGAGAGTGTGACGAAATAAAAGCAGGGCATTCTACCAGGGAATTTTTGAACTTTGACGCTGTCTCATTGGCCTAACGTTATATCCTAATTTGACTTTGGTGCAGGTCGTGTTGTTCTTCACATTACCGTCTCTGGTAAACTCACACTATATCAAATAATGCACAGGATACAGAAGGTGTAAACGGTACAGTGAAATGGTTACTTGCATAGTGGAATATTTTGTTTAGACAAATATTTTGTTTAGACATATGTTTACGTTCAAATGCCTCTCCTGTGAAGTAGTGACGCGCGACATACGCCTAGTTTCCTGAAACGAGTCACATATTAATGGACCAAAATACCAACAAATCTCAAAATGTATAGGTAGATCCAAAAATTTCATTTCAGCCTGTGGTGCCTGGCCTTATTGCAGGGAAAACCAAGTATATGCTATTTTCTAAATCACATTTTAAAAAATCTGATGATTTAAGCGTACGTAGGTACATTGCATTGTGCACTAATTGATCATGTCCCTGAGTATAAATAGGCTTTCCTACAAAAAAAACATGTTGATGAGTTAGTTAAGAAATTGAGAATTACAATACTCTTCCTGTACAGGAAGAGATCATGCCTTTCATTAAATAGCAGAAAGCAAATCGTTTAGTCAACATTTATTCCAGTTATCGACTATGGCGATATCATCTGTTTGAATCCAGCTGCCACTTTATTGAAGCATAGATGCGATAGGTTCAGCACACATCACTGTATTTTGTATCAGAAAGTAGGGCTGGGCCTCTCTGAAGTCTCAACCGGTTAATCGAGGTACTTAAGGTATTGTGTACATGTAGGTAGAGTTATTAAAGTGACTATGCATAGATAATAAACAGAGAGTAGCAGCAGCGTAGAAGTGTGTGTGGTGGGGGGGGGGGTGGGGGGCGGGGGGCAATGCAAATAGTCTGGGTAGCCATTTGATTAGATGTTCAGGAGTCTTATGGCTTGGGGATAGAAGCTGTTTAGAAGCCTCTTGGACCTAGACTTGGTGCTCTGGTACCGCTTGCCGTGCGGTAGCAGAGAGAACAGTCCATGACTACGGTGGCTGGAGTCTTTTACAATTTTTAGGGCCTTCCTCTGACACCACCTGGTATAGAGGTCCTGGATGGCAGGAAGCTTGGCCCCAGTGATATACTGGGCCGTACGCACTACCCTCTGTAGTGCCTTGCGGTCGGAGGCCGAGCAGTGATGCAACCAGTCAGGATGCTCTCAATGGTGCAGCTGTAGAACCTTTTTAGGATCTGAGGACCCATGCCAAATCTTTTCAGTCTCCTGAGGGGGAATACGTTTTGTCGTGCCCTCTTCACGACTGTCTTGGTGTGCTTGGACCATGTTAGTTTGTTGGTGATGTGGACACAAAGGAACTTGAAGCTTTCAACCTGCTCCACTACAGCCCTGTCGATGAGAATGGGGGTGTGCTCGGTCCTCTTTTTTTTTCCTGTAGTCCACAATCATCTCCTTTGTCTTGATCACGTTGAGGAAGAGGTTGTTGTCCTGGCACCACACGGCCAGGTCTCTGACCTCCTCCCTATAGGCTGTCTCATCGTTGTCGGTGATCAGGCCTACCATTGTTGTGTCATCTGCAAACTTAATGATGGTATTGAGTCATGCTTGGCCATGCAGTCATGAGTGAACAGGGAGTACAGGAGGGGACTGAGCAAACACCCCTGAGGGGTCCCCGTGTTGAGGATCAGCGTGGCAGATGTGTTGTTACCTACCCTTACCACCTGGGGGCGGCCCGTCAGGAAGTCCAGGATCCAGTTGCAGAGGGAGGTGGGTCCCAGGGTCCTTAAACGGTTCACCCGATATGGATGAAAATACCCTAAAATAATTAAAGCTGACAGTCTGCACTTTAACCTCATAGTAATTGTATCATTTCATATCCAAAGTGCTGGAGTTGAGAGCCAAAACAACAAAACGTATCACTGTCCCAATACTTTTGGAGCTCACTGTATATGACCCCCTGATTTAGATGTAAATGCATTGGAGAATATTTTAAATATTGTTATAGTTCAAAAAGTATAAACGCTATCAAAAATATTTTCTTAACTAATCTAAGTTGGGGACGTCTGCACATTTGAATGTTGGTTTTGTTTTAATGTCTTAAAGCAAGCCGAAGAAATGAAATAATAATAATAATATGAGTACTGTATGTAAGAAATCTAGAGTTTCTTGCCTTCAGCAAGCACAGTAAGAGAAGTATGTAAGACATCTTGTGTCTTGCCTTCACTGAGCACATTAATTAGAGTATGTAAGTGTGCTAGAGTGGCCTTGCTTTCAGCAAGCACATCAATAATAATATGAGTATGTAAGAGTGCTAAAGTGGTCTTGCTATCAGGAAGCACATTAATGACAAAGCGCAAGGCACGCCCTTCAGGTCTGCTATAGGTGACTATAAAGGCAACTTCCCATTCCAGACTGTAGGCAACTGGAACTTGGTAACCATTGAATATAGTATAGTTGAGTCAATTCCCAATGATTATCTAGATGAATAGCATAACTTCTTTAAAATCGCGGGTATAGTAGGCCATAATAACGGGATCAAGCAAATTATGAATTGAGCGTTTTAGCGACAGATGTACAAACATTGCTTGCTTATCCTCTTGGACTGTGCTGTGGATGTTTGACACACTTCAATTCTCACCTAAATTAATGTCCTGAGTAGGCTACAACTATTTTGATGGTCCAACTGCGTCTTCTTTTAATAACAAGTAAGTGAATAACCATGTTGTTTGAAACAATTTTTTAAATGGTTAAGAATATTTTTTTTTGTCCAGGTAGCAGATAATGGTAGCAGATATTCCTGGATACAGCCCTTAGCCATGGTAGATATGGGTCATATACCACGAACCCCCGAGGTTACACGAACCCCCGAGGTGCCTTATCGCTATTATAAACTGGTTACCAACGTAATTAGAACAGTAAACATAGATGGAGGAACATAGCCTATTGCCTGTAGCCTACATGGTAAACTGTAAGTGTCACTTCACTTTTTAGTATGGAAAACGACAAATGATTTGTCAACAATATTCACACAATTAGTCTTTATAGAATAACAATCTAATGTAATAAATTACATGTGGAAATACGTATGTGAGTAAACATTAGAAAGCCAGCAGCAGATGAAACACAAAGTGAATTCTCTCCTTCCTCTCTCCAGTCTAGCTAGCTAGGTTTAGGATATTTATGGTGCTTTCAAGACAATTGGGAACTCGGAATAATACGAGGTCATATTATGACGTCAGTGATCTTTTCTGGTCAGAAAGTCGAAGCTCTAGAAAGAGGCCCGAGTTTCCGAGTTGGAACTCGCGAGTTAGATGAGGGTTCAAACGATTGTTCCCAGTCGGAGCTAATTTTTTAGTTGTTTTTTCGAACGCGGCATTACTAATCTCGGTTACCTAAAAGTAAAAGCAAACGGAAACCAGTGTTGTGCCATGTTCGCGTTTTTTCCTGTCAAATTGGCCTACTTAAATTCTGTCGGAGGTGGTTTAAACTGCATTCTAATGTTGACTTTGCTTAAAGAAAACGGTATCAAGCGATATGTTTTATACATGCTCAATTATTGAGTCTCGGGGGCTGCCGGAGTGGAAATGTGAAATGAAAGTTATGGAACGCCCTCGTGTGGCTCTTTTTATGGGGAAAAGTCAATGAAACTGACATTCAAAGTAGCCTATTCATTTAAATGCTATTGTAGGTTACCATTTGATACATACAGTTGAAGTCGAAAGTTTACATACACCTTAGCCAAATACATTTAAACTCAGTTTTTCACAATTCCTGACATTTAATCCTAGTAAAAATGCCCTGTCTTAGGTCATTTAGGAGCACCACTTTATTTTAAGAATGTGAAATGTCAGAATAATAGTAGAGAGAAAGATTCATTTCAGCTTTTATTTCTTTCATCACATTCCCAGTGGGTCAGAAGTGTACATGCACTCAATTGGTATTTGGTAGCATTGCCTTTAAATTGTTTAACTTGGGTCAAACATTTCGGGTAGCCTTCCACAAGCTTCCCACAATAAGTTGGGTGAATTTTGGCCCATTCCCCCTGACAGAGCTGGTGTAACTGAGTCAGGTTTGTAGGCCTCCTTGCTCGCACACGCTTTTTCAGTTCTTCCCACACATTTTCTATAGGATTGAGGAAGATGATAGCTAGCTATAGCAAGCTAACGTTAGCACCTTTTCAACAAGAAGCAACTGTGACAACATTGATCCTAAGCATTTAAAAAAAATAACTTTCCCATTGAGCAAAATCCACAATCCACCTCTCCAAAGAAAGCATGGATCTGGGGCTTCTGCAAAATGCCACCAGATCCGTGATCGTGCCTGCACTTGGCAGGCTGTATAGAAAATTCCACCAGAGCCTTAGAATGGCCGAATTACCACAACGCCCAGCCACAAACACCTTGAAAACTTGCTCTAAACAGTAACACCAAGATAACACATTTTGGTTCTGAAGGTTGTGGGAATGTTCCCTGATCATTGCACCAGTGTTCCCTAAAGGTTCAAATGGATGGTTTTCTTAACGTTTGGTTGTATTGAAGGTAGTGGGGAACGTTCTGGGAACGTTACAAAGTTAGGAAAGCTCTCTGAAGGTTACAAAGTTAGGAACATTCTGGGAATGTTCTCTGAATGTTGCCAATGCTCCCTAAAGGTTCCCATAGATGGTTTTCTTAACTTTCTCATAAGGATGCATGAATTAAACAAAATATATTTAACATTTTATTTAGAAGATGTGTACACACACACACACACACACACACCACACAAGATTACACAATTAAATATAAACAATTAACACATTTATAATTTCAGTTAACAGGTTCAGAGAAATCTGCAATCTGATTGACACACACACACCGGATTACACAATTGTCTTGTCTGGTCACCTTCTATGGTACAGGGGAGTCAAGGGCTCACTCCTCCACAACCTCCTCTGCAACCCTCTCCACAACCTGTAAAACAAACAAAGAGTTCTTAATTCGATAAATACTATTATCAGGGTTCTTACGGGCATTGTATCTTTCCCAAAAGTGTAGCATTGTGCATTGGTAGTGTATTGGTATTCAACTTATGTTATTATTAAAAACATTATGACAGATAAAATGTGTTCAGTGCTTTTTGATCAGCAAATCTGAAATCATATGCAATTGCTGGGTTTTAAATACAAACCAGAATGAAAAAAAAGAACAACTCAATCCAATGCTTTAAAGTCAATGATGAGGTGTGCCATTAGTGCACACTTAGAGAGGTAAAGCAGAGTTTCTTAAACTGTGGGTCGGGACCCAAAGTGTGCCCTGGGCATGTGAAAGGTGGGTCACGAGTTAATACATTTATAATCACATATAATACTATTTTTTCTTAATTTGGGTCATTGGAGGACAGTTAATTCCTAATTTGGTTCTCGAGCTGAACCCCTGAGGTAGAGAATTGGAACATAACACAAATCATGTCACACAGAACACACACACACACACACAAAGGTGATGAGAGAGAGAGAATGCTGTATCTGTCAGAAAGTAGACTAGGAGCAGGACCTCAGCAGAACCCAGACCGGGAAAGAAGGTCACCACCTGGGCCAAATTATTGTTACCGACTATTGGTGTATTCTCTGTGTAGCACTAACATTGGTTGTGATGACAGTGGGTCAAACCAAATGCTAGCCAAAAGCAAGGGGAGATATTGTCTAGATGCTTTTTTACAGTGGAGATCATGTTTATCAATTGCCTGGCTGGGCTGATTGGACAGAGATGCACAGTGACTTTTTAGATGGAACAGCAAATAGGGATTTCGCCGTCATAGCTGGTGTTAGTCGTGAAATATACTGAACAAAATATAAATGCATTATGCAACAATTTCAAAGATTTTACTGAGTTACAGTTCATATAAGGAAATTAGTCAATTGAAATAAATAAATAATGCTCTAATTTAGGGATTTCACATGACTGGGCAGGTGTGTAGCCATGGGTGGGCCTGTGAGGGCATAGGCACACCCACTTGGCAGCCAGCCCCACCCACTGAGGAGCCAGGCCCAGCCAATCAGAATTTGTTTTTTTCCCCACAAAAGGGCTTTATTACAGACAGAATACTCCTCAGCACCCCATCCCCCCAACCCCCCTCAGACGATCCCGCAGGTGAAGAAGCCGGATGCGGAGGTCCTGGACTGGTGTGGTTACATGTGGTCTGCGGTTGTGAGGCCAGGCGCTACAGAGGGTAGTGCATATGGCCCAGTACATCACTGTGGTCAAGCTTCCTGCTATCCAGGACCTATATACTAGGCGGTGTCAGAGGCGGTGATGCAACCGGTTGGTAGAGCATGGCGCTTGCAACGCCAGCGTTGTGTGTTCGATTCCCACGGGGGGCCAGTATGAAAAATGTATGCAATCACTAACTGTAAGTCGCTCTCGATAAAAGCATCTACTAAATGATTAAAATGTAAATGTAAAAATAGTCAAAGACTCCAGTCACCCAAGTCATAGACTGTTCTCTCTGCTACCGCACCGCCAGCGGTACTGGAGCACCAAGTCTAGGTCCAAAAGGCTCTTTAACAGCTTCTACCCCCAAGCCATAAGACTGCTGAACAATTAATCAAATGCCCAAATGCCCCCCCCCCCCCCCCCCCCCCCCCCCCCCCCCTTGTTTTTACACTGCTGCTACTGACTGTTAATTATCTATGCATAGTCACGTTACCCCTACCTAAATTTACAAATTACCTCGACTAACCTGTACCCCCGCACATTGACTCGGTACCGGTACCCCCTGTACATAGCTTTGTTATTGTTATTTTATTTTGTTAATATTTATTTTATTTTTTACTTTAGTTTATTTAATAAATATTTTCTGAACTCTATTTCTTGAACTGCATTGTTGGTTAAGTGCTTGTTAGTAAGCATTTCACGGTAAGGTCTACACCTGTTGTATTCGGAGCATGTGACAAATACAATTTGATTTGATTTTACGTGATAACCACGTTCTGGATAAGTTCTGTTTGACATTAAGGGAATTCTTTGCGTAACTCTAATGCCAAAACATGCTAAATAGGTTCTTAGGAGGTTTTTGATAACAAACATAGAATGTTACCAAAACTAGTGGAAATCTGGACACTCAAACATCAGGGGAACATTATGGGTAACGTTACAAAGTCTTTCTCTCTCCCTAGAATTGTTAGCTGGGTTGTTAAGCATAGCCTAGGGCAGGGGTAATCAAATAGGTCAAGTCACACAAATTTCCTAGCTGGCCTAGGGCCTGTATATTGTCCACATACAGGTGTATTATTCTGTACTTGAGAAAGCCCCTGAGGTATGTGCCACTCCTTGCCATGCCAAACATGACAGGCTACACCAGAGGCACAATAATGTGTGACATACATACTTTTGGTATGAGACTAAATAAATTGTGCCACTTGTAGCCTATTGCAGGCCTACTTCATATACCAGTTCCAATTATGTCTCCTTGTGGCTAAAAAGTGGTGTGCTTGCAATTCTTTTTCAGAACCATGAGGATCCTCTTCAGAAACCAAAGGCGCAGTAGATGGTCCCTTGTCATTGGTACTGCATTGTTGATTGGCGTCTTCAGACTGTTGCGCATGGACCACACAGACAGGCACTGGAACACTTCTACCTCCACCACACCAACACGGTCACAGTCCACTGTGGATGTTTTCAATTGTTCCCTGAATGAAACCATGAACAACATTCCATCCTCTATCCCACCTACCCACCATAACTTCCTCATGTACAAACACTGCAGGACATTCCCCCGCCTGCTGTCTCCTACACCCTGTCAGAATGACGTCTTTCTCCTGCTGGCCATTAAGTCGACAGCCATCCAGGTTGATCGCAGGATTGCACTTCGGAGCACATGGGGGAAGAAGGGATATGTTCAGGGTAAAAAGGTGAAACTATTGTTCCTAGTAGGTAAGTCTTCAGACAAAATACAGGGCTACCCACTGCAGAAGTTACTGGAGTGGGAGAGCAGGCAGTTTGGGGACATCCTGCAGTGGGATTTTGAGGACAGTTTTTTCAACCTGACCCTGAAGGAGGTCCACTTCCTCAAATGGTTCAGCCTGGAGTGCTACTGGGCCCACTATGTGTTCAAAGGGGACGATGATGTTTTTGTTTACACCAGCAATCTGGTGGAATATGTTAAGGACAACAAGCCCTCTGAGCAACTGTATGCTGGGAACATCATGTCTGGCTATCCAGTCCGGTACAAACAAAGTAAGTATTTCATACCAGTGGAGATGTACCCCAACAAGCCATATCCTCTATACGCTGGCGGTGGGGGCTACCTGATGTCAAGACTGACTGTGCTGAGCCTGGGAGTGGCAGCGTCCAGCATTGACCTGTTCCCCATTGATGATGTCTTTGTGGGCTTATGCCTACAGAAGATGAACATTACACCGACGCACCACTCTGGCTTCAAGACCTTTGGGCTCAAAAAGGGGGTGACACACTTCAACCCCTGCATTTACAGGGAGCTCATGGTGGTGCACAAACTGAATCCCACAGAGATGTGGACAATGTGGTCTCTACAGCAGGACCCAAATCTGCAATGCTTTAGATCAAGGATGTGAGTATTTTAGCTGGAAGCTCAGCAGTCCAAGCTCAATTAACCATTGGTGTACAGTATATAGTTAGCAGTTTCTATAATGCTGCTCCATTTAAATCCAAATATAGGGCTCTATTCAATCTGTATCGCTGAAGCGTTACAAATGGCGTGATAGAAATGGAAAGGTAATTTCCGATTGAGCCGACTTATGCAGCATTTAACGTGAATGCAGTCTCCGCTAATGTGGAAACATTGCCTTTAAATTTCAATCACGCTGTAATGCTGAACTTCCACGATACAGATTGAATAGAGCCCCAAGTGACAATAAATTATCTCGTTTGGCTTTTCTTGTCAGGCGGCAATGGAAACTCCCCAACAGTTCTGCAATTAATCATTGATGCTTGCTTGCATAAATGTTCCCTTCATCAACGTGACATGGCTTGCGTGTACTCTGTCTTACATGCTCTGTCTGCTAGCATTCTCTTTTTTTGCCTTTCAAAGTTTGCCCAATAATACCTTCCAAGTACTTACATGCCTTATTGTTACATAACATTGCATCATTCAATTATCATATAAAATATTGGAAACAGATGGTATGATGCTTATGAGTTTCTGTCCCTAACTTTTTGAATGTCAAATATATGTAAAAAATATATATATATAAAATAACAGATCAATTAAAAATAAGACGTTTATGGATAGATATTTTTTATTTTATTATTATGTGTTTCAAAACATGTGCAGGAGCTCATGTGAAATTACCCTTTTAAACACATTTAATATTACAGTACAGTGAGGGAAAAAAGTATTTGATCCCCTGCTGATTTTGTACGTTTGCCCACTGACAAAGAAATTATCAGTCTATAATTTTAATGGTAGGTTTATTTGAACAGTGAGAGACAGAATAACAACAAAAAAATCCAGAAAAACGCATGTCAAAAATGTTATAAATTGATTTGCATTTTAATGAGGGAAATAAGTATTTGACCCCCTCTCAATCAGAAAGATTTCTTGCTCCCGGGTGTCTTTTATACAGGTAACGAGCTGAGATTAGGAGCACACTCTTAAAGGGAGTGCTCCTAATCTTAGTTTTTGTTACCTGTATAAAAGACACCTGTCCACAGAAGCAATCAATCAATCAGATTCCAAACTCTCCACCATGGCCAAGACCAAAGAGCTCTCCAAGGATGTCAGGGACAAGATTGTAGACCTACACAAGGCTGGAATGGGCTACAAGACCATCGCCAAGCAACTTGGTGAGAAGGTGACAACAGTTGGTGCGATTATTCGCAAATGGAAGAAACACAAAATAACTGTCAATCTCCCTCGGCCTGGGGCTCCATGCAAGATCTCACCTCGTGGAGTTGCAATGATCATGAGAACGGTGAGGAATCAGCCCAGAACTACACGGGAGGATGTTGTCAATGATCTCAAGGCAGCTGGGACCATAGTCACCAAGAAAACAATTGGTAACACACTACGCCGTGAAGGACTGAAATCCTGCAGCGCCCGCAAGGTCCCCCTGCTCAAGAAAGCACATATACAGGCCCGTCTGAAGTTTGCCAATGAACATCTGAATGATTCAGAGGAGAACTGGGTGAAAGTGTTGTGGTCAGATGAGACCAAAATCGAGCTCTTTGGCATCAACTCAACTCGCCGTGTTTGGAGGAGGAGGAATGCTGCCTATGACCCCAAGAACACCATCCCCACTGTCAAACATGGAGGTGGAAACATTATGCTTTGGGGGTGTTTTTCTGCTAAGGGGACAGGACAACTTCACCGCATCAAAGGGACGATGGACGGGGCCATGTACCGTCAAATCTTGGGTGAGAACCTCCTTCCCTCAGCCAGGGCATTGAAAATGGGTTGTGGATGGGTATTCCAGTATGACAATGACCCAAAACACACGGCCAAGGCAACAAAGGAGTGGCTCAAGAAGAAGCACATTAAGGTCCTGGAGTGGCCTAGCCAGTCTCCAGACCTTAATCCCATAGAAAATCTGTGGAGGGAGCTGAAGGTTTGAGTAGCCAAACGTCAGCCTCGAAACCTTAATGACTTGGAGAAGATCTGCAAAGAGGAGTGGGACAAAATCCCTCCTGAGATGTGTGCAAACCTGGTGGCCAAGTACAAGAAACGTCTGACCTCTGTGATTGCCAACAAGGGTTTTGCCACCAAGTACTAAGTCATGTTTTGCAGAGGGGTCAAATACTTATTTCCCTCATTTAAAATGCAAATCAATTTATAACATTTCTTTTGATTTTCCCATGATGTCAAGCAAAAAGGCACTGAGTTTGAAGGTAGGCATTGAAATACATCCACAGCTCCACCTCCAATTGACTCAAATGATGTCAATTAGCTTATTAGAAGCTTCTAAAGCCATGACATCATTTTCTGGAATCCAAGCTGTTTAAAGGCACAGTCAACTTAGTGTATGTAAACTTCTGACCCACTGGAATTGTGATACAGTGAATTATAAGTGAAATAATCTGTCTGTAAACAATTGTTGGGAAAATTACTTGTGTCATGCACAAAGTAGATGTCCTAACCGACTTGCCAAAACTATAGTTTGTTAACAAGAAATTTGTGGAGTGGTTGAAAAACTAGTTTTAATGACTCCAACCTAAGTGTATGTAAACTTCTGACTTCAACTGTATATGTAGGATTCTATTGCTGCAGTAGGACTATATGCAAATAGACTATTGCCATTTATGGATCTGTGCCATTCACTTTGAACTGGACTGTGTTTACTGCATGAGTGGTCATGAGTAGATGCAAAGCGAGAGGTGCATGTAGCCACGTGTTCACATTTGTTCATACAGTATCCTTTGCTAGTTAGTGAGTTATTAGCCCAGTTAAAGATCATTTGTAGTCAGCAATGGGGGAGTGATTGCTTCCTACAAGAGCACAAAAGCGGTACATTTCTAGACATGTTTGAAAAGTCAGTCAAGTAAAGAGCTTTCTTTTGGCTTAAAGGGGCAGTGTTGTATTTTGAGACAGGCTTGAATAAGCTGGAGCCAATAGGCAGAGGGTAGCATAATTTGTCTGATTCTCTGTGATAATGGTATGGGAATAATAATACATTTTATTTTGTAAAGTGGTTTCTTGCATCAAACAACACAACAACATTTTCAGTCACCTCCTTGTCTGAAGGACAAGTTGATAAACAGGTTAATGTCAAACCCTGCATGTTTTTTTCAAAAGTCTCATGGAATGTAGGCCTACATTGAACACCACACATTGGCTGCTACTGTAGGCTGAATGATAGAACAGCTATTTCCATGTTAATGTTATGGGATGCATTTTCTCCCTTGTTTTTGATGGTAGGCCACTCTGGTAGGACTACATTATGATCAAATAGCCACAGTAGCCTACTTGACCATTGTCTGAAACTGTAACTTAAAGTGGGTACAGCCTCAGTGTTCACAGTAAATGTGCGCCGAAAGTTGCACAGAATTTTCACAAAGTTCAAGTTTGAGCTCAGCAGACCTGAAATTTGCTCAGTGTTTGAGGGAAAATTGCTTAGGCCTATGACCATGGTGAAAAAAAATCACAGGTCAGGTGTATTCAGAATGCTTTGAACATGAAATACAACACTCAAAATTCAATTACTTTTTTACATTTAGATTTTTGTGGGATGAAGTTTAAAGTATGCTAATATTTTTTAGGTGGTTTGACACTTATTCAGACAGTAATTAAATTACATTGGGAGACAGGCAAGTGGGAGAAAATGTGAGAAAGTTGGAAGCAGGGATTGATCCCTGTTCTTAGTTGTATGCGCAGGGGTGTGTTACCACTAGACAAATGCTCTGCACAGGGAATACTAATATTAATGGTTGATGGCCGTGGGCAACCAAATCATAGATTACAGTCTCCTTGTCCATAGACTGCTTTCAAGGTAAGGACACAAATATTTTGTATTTTGTAATTTTGGTGAACCATCTCTTTAAAATAGGTCTGGAAGAAAATCCTGCTTGCTCTCCAGAAGGGTTGGCCACCCAATTGTTTGGTGTTTGAAAATGTTATTTTTATAACCATTTATTTCTCTAAATCACCCAACCTTCAAGTAAAATCGAATGAATATCAATATTCAGGTGGTTTATGCCTATTAGTTGAAGATCCTTACCATCATCTTGCTCTACATAGACAAAATAGGATGTGTTTATGAGTTGTGAGTCCCCCTACCATCTCTGCCTAGCATGTGCACAATACTACAATGTGAAAAATAGTGTGTACTAGCTAGCGTGTACTAGCTAGCTGTATAAGCAACAGCGGTTAACATAACGCCCGGACCACAGCTAGTGTGTCTACTGGTATTGACGTCCTGGAACAATGCAACTGACTCACGCGATACATGAGACCAACAAACGTCTACAGGTTAGGCGAGCACATGTGCTACCATTTGAGATGCAAAAATACCACCTGAGCATCACGCACATGCGCTTTGAGTTTAGCAGACTACACGGCATCAGCAAGCATAATATGCAGCTGGATGCTTCTCCATCTCCTGGCACAGGCTGCTGATTTTCTGGTTCTCTGCAATGATGTATGCAGTATAAACCCTGGATTGCTGATGCTATGTATTAGCCATTGAGAGGCTTTGAAGCCACTGGTTGGTGTCACGATCGTCGTTATATGAAGCGGACCAAGGCGCAGCGTGATATGCGTACATCTTTTAATGAGTACTATACACAAATAACAAAACGATACGTGAAGTCCTAGGTTAAACACCAAAACAAACCTTACGGAACAAGATCCCACAATGAACTGTGCAAAACAGGCTGCCTAAGTATTTTTCCCAATCAGAGACAACGAGCCACAGCTGCCTCTGATTGGGAACCACCCCGGCCAACATAGAAATACACGAACTAGAACATGAACATAGAAAACACAACACAGACACTACACACCCTGGCTCAACTTTTAAGAGTCCCCAGAGCCAGGGCATGACAGTTGGCCATATTGGCACACCTCAGTAGGAGCAGTCCTCCATAGGAATGAATGGAATTCCACAGTGTTTCAATTAAATGTTTCAAGGACAAAATTACATGTATTTAAGTATTTTGTTGTTGGAAGGTAACATTACTAATCTAAAAAATATATCCTTTAAGGAAATGTCAGTCATCTAGTGTATACTGTATATGAATTATTGGTTCTCTGAGCTGAGCTGCTCCTTAGACAGGTTGACCTTCTCTTGATATTTGGAATTCTGCTGCTTCAAGGCATCCAGCTAAGCAATAACACACACACAAAACATAGATAATTTCTAATGTACATAATAAAGATTGTTTTAAACATGTGACATTGGAAACTGCGCAGTTTATCTTGTAAAAAATACAGTATAAGTATGATAGTAACAACTTGGTTGTCTTTCTGATACAATGTAACAAATTCACTAAATACCTATAAGACTTGGAAATTGTACACTTTATATTTGAGTTAAATTGTAATAAATAAATAATAGATAAATAATAGATCAAACTGATAAATTGGCATAGGGTGGGCAAAACACATAGGGCCAATACCATAAACTCATATTGGGGCCCAAATGGTGAGGGCTGCCCTTGGGGCCAACTGCTTTAGGGCCAATGAGGAGCCGATGAACAAAGGCGCATTGGCCCAACGTGGGCAGCCTACATGGGGCCAATATTTTAGCCTGTATTGGGCCCTGGAGTTGGGAACCACTGGTGTAAGTGGGAGTCCACACCCATGGTTTTTCAGGTCTAATGCAGAGATTTTAAAAGGAAAACCTGTAGTGCAGACTGGCACCTTCAGTAATGGATTTTGACACCTGTGATTTGAGGATGTATCAGGGTCCTGAAGTATATCTACGATCATGTTTGCAATGGAAAACGTTTAATATCGAGTATTGTTTACTGGGTTACTTGCAGGATGATGTATGCCTTCTTTCACAGTGTTGAGTCATGTGATGATGATACCTCTCTATATACACTGCTCAAAAAAATAAAAGGAACACTTAAACAACACAATGTAACTCAAAGTCAATCACACTTCTGTGAAATCAAACTGTACACTTAGGAAGCAACACTGATTGACAATACATTTCATATGCTGTTGTGCAAATGGAATAGACAACAGGTGGAAATTATAGGCAATTAGCAAGACACCCCCAATAAAGGACTGGTTTTGCAGGTGGTGACCACAGACCACTTCTCAGTTCCTATGCTTCCTGGCTGATGTTTTGGTCACTTTTGAATGCTGGCGGTGCTTTCACTCTAGTGGTAGCATGAGACGGAGTCTACAACCCACACAAGTGGCTCAGGTAGTGCAGCTCATCCAGGATGGCACATCAATGCGAGCTGTGGCAAGAAGGTTTGCTGTGTCTGTCAGCGTAGTGTCCAGAGCATGGAAGCGCTACCAGGAGACAGGCCAGTACATCAGGAGACGTGGAGGAGGCCGTAGGAGGGCAACAACCCAGCAGCAGGAATGCTACCTCCGCCTTTGTGCAAGGAGGAGCAGGAGGAGCACTTCCAGAGCCCTGCAAAATGACCTCCAGCAGGCCACAAATGTGCATGTGTCTGCTCAAACGGTCAGAAACAGACTCCATGAGGGTGGTATGAGGGCCCGACGTCCACAGGTGGGGGTTGTGCTTACAGCCCAACACCGTGCAGGACGTTTGGCATTTGCCAGAGAATACCAAGATTGGCAAATTTGCCACTGGCGCCCTGTGCTCTTCACAGATGAAAGCAGGTTCACACTGAGCACGTGACAGACGTGACAGAGTCTGGAGACGCCGTGGAGAACGTTCTGCTGCCTGCAACATCCTCCAGCATGACCGGTTTGGTGGTGGGTCAGTCATGGTGTGGGGTGGCATTTCTTTGGGGGGCCGCACAGCCCTCCATGTGCTCGCCAGAGGTAGCCTGACTGCCATTAGGTACCGAGATGAGATCCTCAGACCCCTTGTGAGACCATATGCTGGTGCGGTTGGCCCTGGGTTCCTCTTAATGCAAGACAATGCTAGACCTCATGTGGCTGGAGTGTGTCAGCAGTTCCTGCAAGAGGAAGGCATTGATGTCTCGCTCCATCCACCAACGCCACGTTGCACCACAGACTGTCCAGGAGTTGGCGGATGCTTTAGTCCAGGTCTGGGAGGAGATCCCTCAGGAGACCCTCCGCCACCTCATCAGGAGCATGCCCAGGCGTTGTAGGGAGGTCATACAGGCACGTGGAGGCCACACACACTACTGAGCCTCATTTTGACTTGCTTTAAGGACATTACATCAAAGTTGGATCACCCTGTAGTGTGGTTTTCCACTTTAATTTTGAGGGTGACTCCAAATCCAGACCTCCATGGGTTGATAAAATTGATTTCCATTGATAATTTTTGTGTGATTTTGTTGTCAGCACATTCAACTATGTAAAGGAAAAAGTATTTAATGAGATTATTTCATTCATTCAGATCTAGGATGTGTTATTTTAGTGTTCCCTTTATTTTTTTGAGCAGTGTAGTTACATAAAGGACTAAGTGAGCAGCCCCATTTTAGCAACCAGTTCATTCCTGGATGACGCTCCAGCAACTTCACTTATTTCTGTATATCTAACTGGGAGATATAAATATGGCCGATTTGTTTTTCATTATTGATACAGTAGGCCAGGGTTCTTCAAATCCGGTCTTGTAGGGCCGTAACACGTCTGTTTTTTATTTCTACCTAGTAGTTAATTGCACTCACCTGGTGTCCCAGGTCTGAATTAGCCCCTGATTAGAAGGAGAGGATGAAAAACAGAGATGTTTCGGCCCTCCAGGACCGGAATTGAAGAACCCTGCAGTAGGCCATTGGATCGAGGCTGCATTGAAGAACATTGAACTTTGGTTTTGCCCGAGTTGCCAATCTTTAGTTGTTGCAACACTAAACCAAAGTTGCTAGTGCCCCATGCTGAAAATAATGGACACTGTCGTCCTCTGCAATAAAGTATTATACATATCAGTAGACAGGTTTCCATTGACACAGGTTTATTCAACAAAAGCAATGTCTCAAAAAACATTGCGACGTGTAATGGAAACGGCAGCTATAGGAGACATGTTGTAAAGATCAACAAAATGTTATCTGTTTCGACGGGTGGATTTTTCTTTACTTGAACTATCTTTATTGCGACAAATGATGATGGAAACAGTATTTTATTTTTAAAAGATTAGGATTGCTGGATAATTTTGAAGATACGCGGGGCACGTGATGTCATCACATAACTACTATATAAAGCTCCACTCCACATGTAATTCTAAATTCCTACTGCTTGCTAAATGTTTTTTCAACTATGTAACAAACGTTTATTTTAGACATTTTTGCAAATGTATTGAAAATCAAATACAAAAATATCTAATTTAGCCTGTGTTTAGCTTTATTCCGTTTATTTTTATCCTACAAAACTCCCTAGTCCTTGCAGATGACAAGCATACCCATAACACGATTCAGCCACCACCATGCTTGAAAATATGAAGAGTGGTACTCAGTGATGTGTTGGATTTGCCCCAAACATAACGCTTTGTATTCAGGACATACATTTCATTTCTTTGCCATATTATTTGCAGTTTTACTTTGGTGCCTTATTGCAAACAGGATGCATGTTTTATAATATTTTATTCTGTACAGGCTTCCTTCTTTTCACTCTGTCAATTAGGTTAGTAGGGTGAAATCCCTTAGCGGTTTCCTTCCTCTCCGGCAACTGAGTTAGGAAGGACGCCTGTATCTTTGTAGTGACTAGGTGTATTGATACACCATCCATGCTTAAATATATTCAATGTCTGCTTTTATTTTTTTTATTTTTTTACCCATCTACCAATAGGTGCCCTTTGTGAAGCATTGGAAAACTTCCCTGGTCTTTGTGGTTGAATCTGTTTTTGAAATTCACTGCTCGACTGAGAGACCTTACAGATAATTGTATGTGTGGGGTACAGAGATTAAGTAGTCATTCAAAAATCATGTTAAACACTATTATTGCACACAGAGTGAGTCCATGCAACTTATTATGTGACTTGTAATCACTTTTTTACTCCTGAACTTATTTAGGCTTGCCATAAAAAAAATCTAAAAACATTATTACACTTTGACATTATGGGGTATTGTGTGTAGGCCAGTGACACAAAATCTCAATTTTATCAATTTTATATTCAGGCTGTAACACAACCGTTTGGGGGAAAGGCCAAGGGGTGTGAATACTTCTGAAGGCACTGTAGTTGGGAGGGCATACAGGCTGTCACCAATTTATTAATGTGCAATATACCTAAATGGATAATGGAAACACTTCAACCACTTCATTTTTATTCGAGACACTAGGTTTTTAGATTTTTTTTTTTTAGATGTGACATTACTTCTAGCTGTTTTTTATCTACACTAAACAGTTCAATGGGAACGCACCGTAGCAG
This sequence comes from Coregonus lavaretus, assembly GCF_964263955.1. Classification (NCBI taxonomy): domain Eukaryota; kingdom Metazoa; phylum Chordata; class Actinopteri; order Salmoniformes; family Salmonidae; genus Coregonus; species Coregonus lavaretus. Next base: position 81,671 of record NW_028164952.1, read on the forward strand.
TGTGTATTTTCTATGTGCACTTTCTAAATGTCAACCAAAAAATCACTGAACAAGTTAAACGGAACATAACGAGTGTTGCTTATATTGGTTACCTTTCTGGACAGTTTTTCTAAGGTTTTTTCACCCTACGCCCATTTTTTCAAAATGTTCAACCTAGATCAAAATGATCCGGATTCTGTAATCCTCTTTTTTGCAATCCAGGATAAAATCGATCTGGCTGTTTTTTTTAAATAATCGGATAAGATGCCTCAAAAGTTAGAGACAAATGTGTAGGTAGAAAACAGAAACCGCTCTGTTTGTCACAACCGCTAATAGCGGATATCAGAGGTTACTCACATAACTGATTCTATGAATTTAGCGGCGCATTCAGTGGATTTAAAATGATACGCTTATTACTGAACATGTATATAACTTGAATATTTTCCCTTTGTTCATGTTGAAATTGATGTATTTGAATAGATTAGGGCAGATACAAATTAACAGTGAATCATTGTTTAAGCACTTTTTTTTTTATCGCTATTTGTGATACAATTTGCTGATTTCCCATGATCACACATGACTGGTTCTTGGTCTCCCTTGTTTCGTTAGGTGAGGAGCAGTTACCATATAAAAAGCATCCGGGTTGGTACCAGATAGGCATACTTGATTCTGTTCTGTCTGAAGATGTCACTATTGTACAGACTATTGTTTTCAAGAAAAAGTATCTGATACAACCTGACGTACAACATGTGGGCGAGGCTTAAAGTGGGACGTAACCAATGAAAAGCTCCATTCGTCTGTTAGCCTCTTTCCATAAGAGAGAGTAGGCATATTATATTGTTTCAGGTGTGGTCGTCATTGAGATGGGAGACAGATCGCATAAAGGCCTACGGACACCGATGAGAGACGAGATATTTTGTCACCACCCGCGAGAATGGCGACTGAAGAATGTCAGAAAGGCATAAGTGGTGGACATAGAGTGATGCAATTCGGAATGTACTACATATGCCAGCCTAACCTTTCCAGCAAGGTATTTCAAAACTATGTTTTCCCTCTGCGTAAATCATTCTGGAGTCTCCAAAGGATTCCTGAAGAAGGCATGCAGAACTGAAGCAAGTTTTTAACCATGGTCTGAAATTATGAACAAATCAGGCTATAGATAGTCGAACTCAAATGCATATGTTTTTTTCCTTTTTTTCTCTTAGATTATTAATGTGGGGTTTTCTGTAATGAAGTTATTAGTTATTATAATGTCCCATCAATTGTCGTAGGCTATTTTGTGTTATGATATGGACATTCTATAAAATGTTATTACTTTAGATTAGCCTATTTAATTGCTTTGATGTCGGCAGGAGGCAGTGGCATTTTGACAAATTATTCTAATCATCCTTGACGGCATCAGTGGGGCAATGCGTGAGTATAAAGTCGTGGTCCTCGGCAGCGGAGGTGTCGGCAAGTCTGCTCTCACCGTGCAATTTGTGACCGGAACCTTCATAGAGAAGTATGACCCGACAATTGAAGATTTTTATCGAAAGGAGATCGAGGTGGATTCCTCCCCGTCGGTGCTGGAGATTCTGGACACTGCTGGGACAGAGCAGTTTGCTTCTATGAGAGACCTTTACATCAAGAACGGCCAGGGCTTCATACTAGTCTACAGTCTGGTCAACCAACAGAGTTTCCAAGACATCAAGCCAATGAGAGATCAGATCATCAGAGTTAAAAGGTGATTTCTGAGTTTGATATTAATTCCCTGACTGTGTCACTAGATTGAAAGTTAATTTGGAACATGATCAGAGTCATGGCCTACGGCCCTATTGAAATCAGTGAATATAGGCTATATTGTAGTAAATTCTAATGGTCTAGTAATTACTCTAGTTTATTCCACTACTAATTGCAAATTAGTATGTGTGTGTGTGAGCATGATTTGATTCCTTTGGATCGAACATACTTGAGCAGGGCTGGGCCCACATCTGCTTAGATTTATATTGGACATGTGAAACCAAACAAGCTTCCTCTGCTCTTTGAGGAGATATTATCTGATTCATCCAGGTCATGTGTTAGTCATGAAAGTCCAGCTGTGCTTCACCTTTACTCTATTACCCAGAAGCCCTTAGGTTTGATGTTGGACTTCTAGCCAGATGGAGAACCCATACGAAACCTGAACTGGTCAGGTTGTCCCACATACAGTGCCTTCAGAAAGTATTCACACCATTTGACTTTTTCAACATTTTGTTCTGTTACAAAGTGGGATTCAAATGGATTTAATTGTCTTTTTTGTCAATGATCTACACAAAATACGCTGCAATGTCAAAGTGGAAGAAAAATTCGATTTTTTAAAATGTATTAATGAAAAACAAAACACTAACATATCTTGATTAGATAATTAATCACACCCCTGAGTCATTACATGTTATAAACACCTTTGGTAGCAATTACAGCTGTGAGTCTTTTGGGGTAAGTCTAAGAGCTTTGCACACCTGTATTGTGCAATATTTGACAATTTTTCTTTTTAACATTCTTCAAGCTCTGTGAAGTTGGTTGTTGATCATTGCTAGACAGTCATTTTCAAGTATTGGCATAGGTTTTAAGTCAAAACTGTAACTAGGCCACTCGGGAACATTCAATGTCCTCTTGGTAAGCAACTCCAGTGTAGATTTGGTTTTGTGTTTTAGGTTATTGTCTTGCTTACATTTACATTACATTTACGTCATTTAGCCGACGCTCTTATCCAGAGCGACTTACAAATTGGTGCATTCACCTTATAGCCAGTGGGATAACCACTTTACATTTTTTTATTTTTTTGGGGGGGGGGGGGGGGGGGGGGGTAGAAGGATTACTTTATCCTATCTCCCAGGTATTCCTTAAAGAGGTAGGGTTTCAAGTGTCTCCGGAAGGTGGTGAGTGACTCCCCTGTCCTGGCATTGTGAGGGAGCTTGTTCCACCATTGGGGTGCCAGAGCAGCAAACAGTTTTGACTGGGCTGAGCGGGAACTGTGCTTCCGCAGAGGTAGGGGGGCCAGCAGGCCAGAGGTGGATGAACGCAATGCCCTCGTTTGGGTGTAGGGACTGATCAGAGCCTGAAGGTACGGAGGTGCCGTTCCCCTCACAGCTCCGTAGGCAAGCACCATGGTCTTGTAGCAGATGCAAGCTTCAACTGGAAGCCAGTGGAGTGTGCGGAGGAGCGGGGTGACGTGAGAGAACTTGGGAAGGTTGAACACCAGACGGGCTGCGGCATTCTGGATGAGTTGTAGGGGATTAATGGCACAGGCAGGGAGCCCAGCCAACAGCGAGTTGCAGTAATCCAGACGGGAGATGACAAGTGCCTGGATTAGGACCTGTGCCGCTTCCTGTGTAAGGCAGGGTCGTACTCTCCGAATGTTGTAGAGCATGAACCTACAGGATCGGGTCACCGCCTTGATGTTAGCGGAGAACGACAGGGTGTTGTCCAGGGTCACGCCAAGGTTTTTTGCACTCTGGGAGGAGGACACAACGGAGTTGTCAACGAGATCATGGAACGGGCAGTCCGGGAGGAAGAGCATGGAACAACATCATTGTAGTTGCTGGAAGGTGAATTAATCTCCCAGTGTCTGTTGGAAAGCAGACTGAACCAGGTTTTCCTATCAGATTTTGCCTATGCTTAGCTCCATTCCATTTCTTTTTATCCTAAATAACTCTCCAGTCCTTGCCGATGACAAGCATACCCATACCATGATGCAGCAACCACCATGCTTGAAAATATGAAGAGTGGTACTCAGTGATGTGTTGGATTAACCCCAAACATAACGCTTTGTATTCAGGACAAAAAGTTCATTTCTTTGGCACATTTTTCACACTATTACTTTAGTGCCTTGTTGCAAACAGGAAGCATGTTTTGGAATATTTGTATTCTGTACAGGCTTCCTTCTTTTCACTCTGTCATTTAGGTTAGTATTATGGAGTAACTACAATGATGTTGTTCCATTCTCAGTTTTCTACTATCATAGCCGTTAAGCTCTGTAACCGTTTTAAAATCATCATTGGCCTCATGGTAAAATCCCTGTGCGGTTTCCTTCCTTCCCTGTATCTTTGTAGTGACTGGGTGTTTTAATACACCATCCAAAGCCTAATTAATATCTTCACCATGCTCAAAGGGATATTCAGTGTCTGTATGATTTTTTATTTTACCCATCTACCAATCGGTGCTGTTCTTTGCGAGGCATTTGGAAAACATATTATGTGACTTGTTAAGCAAATATTTACTCCTGAACTTATTAAGGCTTGTCATTACAAAGGGGTTAAATACTTATTGACTCAAGACATTTTAGCTTTTCATTTTGTATTAATTTGTAAAAAATTCTAAAAACGAAATTCCACTTTGACATTATGGGATATTGTGTGTAGACCTTTATTTAACCAGGTAAGCCAGTTGAGAACAAGTTCTCATTTACAACTGCCAAGATAAAGCAAAGCAGTGCGATAAAAACAACAACAGAGTTACATATGGAATAAACAAAAACGTACAGTCAATAACACAATAGAAAATCTATATACAGTGTGTGCAAATGTAGTAGGTTATGGAGGTAAGGCAATAAATAGGCCATAGTGCAAAATAATTACAATTTAGTATTAACACTGGAGTGATAGATGTGCAGAAGATGATGTGCAAATAGAGATACTGGGGTGCAAATGAGCAAAATAAATAACAATGTATATAACAATATGGGGATGAGGTAGTTGGGTGGGCTAATTACAGATGGGCTGTGTACAGGTACGGTGATCAGTAAGCTGCTCTGACAACTGATGCTTAAAGTTAATGAGGGAGATAAGTGTCTCCAGCTTCAGAGATTTTTGCAGTTCGTTCCAGTCATTTGCAGCAGAGAACTGGAAGGAATGGCGGCCAAAGGAGGTGTTGGCTTTGGGGATGACCAGTGAGATATACCTGCTGGAGCGCATACTACGGGTGGGTGTTGCTATGGTGACCAATGAGCTAAGATAAGGCGGGGATTTGCCTAGAAGTGATTCATAGATGACCTGGAGCCAGTGGGTTTGGCGACAAATATGTAGTGAGGGCCAGCCAACGAGAGCGTACAGGTCACAATGGTGGGTAGTATATGGGGCTTTGGTGACAAAACGGATGGCACTGTGATAGTCTACATCCAATTTGCTGAGTTGAGTGTTGGAAGCTATTTTGTAAATGACATCGCCGAAGTCAAGGATCGGTAGGATAGTAAGTTTTATGAGGGCATGTTTAGCAGCATGAGTGAAGGAGGCTTTGTTGGAAGCCGATTCTAGATTTAACTTTGGATTGGAGATGCTTAATGTGAGTCTGGAAGGAGAGTTTACGGTCTAACCAGACACCTAGGTATTTGTAGTTGTCTACATATTCTAAGTCAGACCCACCGAAAGTAGTGATTCTAGTCGGGCAGGCGGGTGCAAGCAGCGTTCGATTGAAGAGCATGCATTTAGTTTTACTAGCGTTTAAGAGCAGTTGGAGGCCACAGAAGGAGTGTTGTATGGCATTGAAGCTCGTTGGTGTCCAATGAAGGGCCAGATGTATACCATGAAGGGCCAGATGTCTCCGTGGACTTTACAGTGTCCCAAAACTTTTTGGAGTTAGTGCTACAGGATGCAAATTTCTGTTAGAAAAAGCTAGCCTTTGCTTTCCTAACTGATTGTGTATATTGGTTCCTGACTTCCATTAAAAGTTGCATATCGCGGGGCTGTTCGATGCTAATGCAGTACGCCACAGGATGTTTTTGTGCTGGTCAAGGGCAGTCAAGTCTGGGGTGAACCAGGGGCTATATCTGTTCTTAGTTCTGAATTTTTTGAATGGGGCATGCTTATTTAAGATGGAGAGGAAAGCACTTTTGAAGAACATCCAGGCATCCTCTACTGACGGAATGAGGTCAATATCCATCCAGGATACCCGGGCCAGGTCAATTAGAAAGGCCTGCTCGCTAAAGTGTTTTAGGGTCGTTTGACCGCGGACCCATTACGGACCCAGGCAATGATGCAGTGATCGCTGAGATCCTGGTTGAAGACAGCGGAGGTGTATTTAGAGGGTAAATTAGTCAGTATGATATCTATGAGGGTGCCCATGTTTACGGATTTAGGGTTGTACCTGGTAGGTTCCTTGATAATTAGTGTGAGATTGAGGGCATCTAGTTTAGATTGTAGGACGGCCGGGGTGTTAAGAATATCCCAGTTTAGGTCACCAAGCAGTACGAACTCTGAGGATAGATGGGGGCAAGCAATTCACATATGGTGTCCAGGGCACAACTGGGGGCTGAGGGGGGGCTGTAGCAAGCGGCAACAGTGAGAGACCTATTTTTGGAGGTGGATTTTTAGAAGTAGGAGCTCAAACTGTTTGGGCACAGACCTGGATAGTATGATAGAGCTCTGCAGGCTATCTCTACAGTAGATTGCAACTCCGCCCCCTTTGGCAGTTCTATCTAGACGGAAAATGTTGTAGTTCGGGATGGACATTTCTGAATTTTTGGTGGCCTTCCTAAGCCAGGATTCAGACACTGCTAGAACATAAGGGTTGGCAGAGTGTGCTAACGCAGTGAATAACTCAAACTTGGGGAGGAGGCTTCTGATGTTAACATGCAAGAAACCAAGGCTTTTACGGTTACAGAAGTCAACAAATGATAGCGCCTGGGGAGTAGGAGTGATACTGGGGGCTACAGGGCCTGGGTTAACCTCTACATTACCAGAGGAACAGAGGAGGAATAGAATAAGTATACGGCTAAAGGCTTTAAGAACTGGTCTTCTAGTGCGTTGGGTACAGAGAATAAACGGTGCAGATTTCCGGGCATTGTAGAATAGATTCAGGGCATTATGTACAGACAAGGATATGGAAAGGTATGAGTACAGTGGTAGTACTGTAACGATCGAGGTAAGGAGTAGACCAAGGCGCAGCGTGATGAACAAACATACTTTAATTAGTTAAAGCATCAAAATACAAAACAAAACACGACTCGTGACGTCCACGGTATCAATGACCGAACACGGAACAAAAACCCACAACCACAAAGGGAAAACATACAGTTAAATATGGCTCCCAATCAGAGACAACCAGCCAACAGCTGACACTCGTTGCCTCTGATTGGGAGTCACTCAGGCAAACATAGAATACAACAAACTAGAATGAACACCAACACAGAAATACACACATAGAAATGAACACACCCTGGCTCAACATAATGAGTCCCAGAGCCAGGGTGTGACAGTACCCCCCCCTAAAGGCGCGGACTGCGACCGCGCCTCAACTAAACAAACCAGGGGAGGGCTGGGCGGGCATACCTCCTCGGTGGCGGTTCTGGCTCCGGCCTTGACCACCACCCTCCAATACACCCCCCATAGTGCCCCTGGTCCAGTCTGGCCCCGCCGGCTGGAGCAGGACTGGACTTAACAGGAGCGATCCTTACCAGGCTGTCGACTCGCACCCCTGGCTTGGTGCGTGGAGGAGGAACGGGCCTTACCAGGCTGACGACGCGCACCCCTGGCTTGGTGCGTGGAGGAGGAACGGGCCTTACCAGGCTGACGACTCGCACCCCTGGCTTGGTGCGTGGAGAAGGAACGGGCCTTACCAGGCTGACTTCTCGCACCCCTGGCTTAGTGCGAGTGGCAGGAACAGGCCGGACCGGGCTGGCGACGCGCACCGTAGGTTTGGTGCGAGTGGCAGGAACAGGCCGGGTCGGGCTGGCGACGCGCACCGTAGACTTGGTGCGGGTGGCAGGAACAGGCCGGGTCGGGCTGGCGACGCGCACCGTAGGTTTGGTGCGAGTGGCAGGAACAGGCCGGGTCGGGCTGGCGACGCGCACCGTAGACTTGGTGCGGGTGGCAGGAACAGGCCGGGTCGGGCTGGCGACGCGCACCGTAGACTTGGTGCGGGTGGCAGGAACAGGCCGGACCGGGCTGGCGACGCGCACCGTAGGTTTGGTGTGAGTGGCAGGAACAGGCCGGGTCGGGCTGGCGACGCGCACCGTAGACTTGGTGCGGGTGGCAGGAACAGGCCGGACCGGGCTGGCGACGTGCACCGTAGACTTGGTGCGGGTGGCAGGAACAGGCCGGACCGGGCTGGCGACGCGCACCGTAGGTTTGGTGCGAGTGGCAGGAACAGGCCGGGTCGGGCTGGCGACGCACACCGTAGGCTTGGTGCGTGGAGCAGGAACAGGCCGGGCTGGGCTGTCGACGCACACCGTAGGCTTGGTGCGTGGAGCAGGGACAGGCCGGACTGGGCTGGCGACGCACACCGTAGGCTTGGTGCGTGGAGCAGAGACAGGCCGGGCTGGGCTGGCAACGCACACCGTAGGCTTGGTGCGTGGAGCAGGGACAGGCCGAACCGGGCTGTGGAGACGGATAGGAGGCCTGGAGTGAAGAGGGGCCACCACCCGTCCTGGCTGAATGCCTACCCTCACACACTCTGTGTGAGGCATCCGCACAGGACGTACAGGGCGGTGAACCCCTGGCCTGGTGGCCTTCTGGATCTGCCCCCTTTTCTCCTCTGTCAGCCCCGTCGTCCATGCCGTGTGCCCCCCCCTAAAAAATGTCTGGGGTTGCCTCACGACCGTCCGACGACGACCCTGATCACGCCGTTGCTCCTCTCTCCGTCGCCTCTCCACTGTCTCACTCCATGGCCGGCGATCCATCCCGGCAGGATTTCCCCCCAAGTCCAGGACCCTTTACCGTCCAATATCTCCTCCCATGTCCAGGCTGCCTGCTCCTGGACACGCTGCTCCTCTTTCGCCAGGGCCTTTCCCGGCGCTTCCTCCCATGTCCACCCCAAGGGCTGCCCCTGGACACGCTGCTTGGTCGTTGCATGGTGGGTTTTTCTGTAACGATCGAGGTAAGGAGTAGACCAAGGCGCAGCGTGATGAACAAACATACTTTAATTAGTTAAAGCATCAAAATACAAAACAAAACACAACTCGTGACGTCCACGGTATCAATGACCGAACACGGAACAAAAACCCACAACCACAAAGGGAAAACATACAGTTAAATATGGCTCCCAATCAGAGACAACCAGCCAACAGCTGACACTCGTTGCCTCTGATTGGGAGTCACTCAGGCAAACATAGAATACAACAAACTAGAATGAACACCAACACAGAAATACACACATAGAAATGAACACACCCTGGCTCAACATAATGAGTCCCAGAGCCAGGGTGTGACAAGTACACCTAAGCATTGGGTAACGATGAAAGAGATAGCATCACTGGAGGTACCGATTGAGCCGGTCTCCGTGTGTATGGGGGGTGGGACAAAGAAGCTATCTGAGGCAGGTTGAGCGGGACTGGGGGCTTTACAGTGAAATAGTAAAATAACAACTAACCCAAACAGCAATAGGCTAGGCATATTGACATGGGAGAGAGGCATAACGCAATCACAGGTGTTATTCGAGAGGGCTAAGACAATAACTGGTAATGGTGACGAAAGTTTGGGCTGAAGCTAAACAGATAAAACAGGATGGGGTACCGTGTAAAGGAACAGTCCAGCGGGCATCAGATGTGTAGCTGAGTGATCATAAGGTCCAGTGAACAGCAATAGGTAAGTCCGGGAGCAGTTCGTAGGCACCTACAGCACAGGTGAGCAGGAGGCACGGCTGTTGATTGCGCGTGCTAGCGGGCCGGTGCTAGCAGATGGATCTTCGTGGTCGTCGCAACGGGAAGCCTGTTGAAACCACATCAGATGATTATGTTGGCAGACCAGTCGTGATGGATCGGTGGGGCTCTGTGTCGACACTAGGAGGTCCCGTCCGGTTGACAGAGAGGTGGATAGCCGGGAGATGGGCCTGGCTCGAGGCTAGCTCAAGGCTAACTGGTGCAAGCTTTGGGACAAGTGGTGATTAGTGGTGATTAGCCAACAACAACATATATTTGGTTGCAGCTAGCTAGTTGTGATGATCCGGTGTTAAGGTCCAGTGATTCAGTGATTCCGGCAGAAAATCAGAAATGCTCTGGGTCGATAGCACGCTGTGCAGACTGGCCGATAATTGTCCAGGCTAGAGCTGGCTGGTAGGTAGTGCAGGCCACGGACAGTGGTGAAGACCGCTAACGGTGGCTAATAGCAATAGCTAATAGCAAGTAGCTAGTTAGCTGGCTAGCTGGCTAGTTTCATCCGTGGGTTCTTGATAAAAGGAATTAAGAAATAATAGAATCCGTTCCACAATGGGTGTGGCGGGTTGCAGGAAAGTATATTTAGTTAAGGATGGAAAGTGAGATAGAGAAATATATACGAAAAAAGACACAACAAAAAAAAACAGGCTATTTACACGAGGACACAATAATAATAATAATCAAAATGTAATACATTTAAAATTCAGCCTGTAACACAACAAAATGTGGAAAAAGTCAAAGGGTGTGAATACTTTCTGAAGGCACTGTAGGTCATCTCTATTACAATGCAGACCAGGTCCAGAATAGCAGTTTCCCTCCTCCCTGTCAACTCAGTTAGGAAGTACTGTATCTTTGTAACCAGAGATGTTAGACACGGAGGTCTAGAGAAAAGCCCAGGAAAAACTACAGGTCCTAGTTATTGGCAATAACTTGTCCTGCTCAGATCACATGGTCAAGAGTTTCGCTCTGTTAGTTGGAACAAGTGAGACGATGAAGTGGCAAACAGATGCCTGATTCACTCTATAGGGCCAACCCAATGCGAACCGTACTTTACTGGCCATCCCAGGACAGCTCGGGTTGGTTTAGCTTGGTTTAGCTTCTATTGTCCTGCCTGTCATTACTAAGATGCACAGTGCTCCTCCTGGCATACATTACCTAGATCCGGGGTGAAATTTCCTCTAGATACAGATCTAGGATCAGCTTCCCCTCCCACAGACCTAACCTTAACCATTAGTAGGGAAAATGCTAAACTGAGCCAAGATCAGCGTCTAGGGGCAACTTCACCCTACTCAAATTAGCTAACTCCAGAAAGTGGCTTTACATTAATTTTACTGCCTCACAAAACCCATTATTGCTGAGCCAGCGAGCAGAAGTGCACTATATCCTCACTCATCACAACTTGGGATTGTGTTGGAGTTGGAAGCCAAGGAAACATCAGTCCTCCATTAGTGAGAAGGCACATAACCTAAAGCCACGTTTGACTCCTGGCAGCGGAATCCTATGAACTAGCTGGAGATCCAAGAGTGAGGTCATTTGGGCTTTGTGTGTGTGTGTGTGTGTGTGTGTGTGTGTATGTACCTTCAGCTCTTGTTACGGCACCCACAAAATAACCAAATAAATTACTGTATCGTGTATATTGTTGTTTCGGAAATCCAACCTGGCTGTGCTCCAACTTGATCTTAACGATTTCCTCGCATGAATGTGAAGGATGAGTCGATCGACCTAGAAGCTGGGTTTTCAAAGCACTTCAGATTGGGTTTCACGCTGCACTGATGCTGTGTTTAATAGCAAGAGAGGAACAACACGGGCTGTTAAGTGTAGTCATTTGTGCAATGGGGTGTGGTCTCAAACTACATTTCCCAGGAGGGACCTCTGACTGAAGTTCTGAGGTGGACGTTAAACCCACATCCTGGCTCAACAGGGTGGTGGTGGTGTTCATTAGGCACACCGTAGCAAAATGTTTGGTGCCCACAAGGTCCTGCGTGGCTCAGTTGGTAGAGCATGGAGCTTGCAACACCAGGGTTGTGGGTTCGATTCAAACGGGGGACCAGTATGAAAATGTATGCACTCAATATTGTAAGTCTATCTGGATAAAATAAAAATAAAAATAAAAAATGGGTAATGGTCACCATGATTTAAAGAACATAAACATATAGGCTATGAAATGGAATACAAACCAATACTGGTAGCTATGTTTTAGAAGTACTGGGCTCAATTTGAAAATTATCACAATGTAGACCCATTTCTTAGGCCTCATTCCCCGGTTTGCCATTGAGCTTTAAAGTTACAGCAAGGAACATTATTTAGTTGAAGTTACTGTTATGGTTCATGTTGAATTCACTGATTTGCCCTATTTATTTTTGTTGTCAAAAACTATGTGGCCTTTTGTTGTGTTGTGTTTAGTTTTTATAAGTTATAAGCAGAATGACTCCCTCCCCCACACGCGCAGACACACACACGCACACATACACAGCCCAGCAGCAGCAGCACAGCGTGGGAAGTCCGTCATCACAGCATCTCTTGGGACTCCACATCCGTTTTGTTATTCTTTTCCCTAGCTCTCCTTCAGTACTCAAAATGAACATCTATCTACAGTGGGGGAAAAAAGTATTTAGTCAGCCACCAATTGTGCAAGTTCTCCCACTTAAAAAGATGAGAGAGGCCTGTAATTGTCATCATAGGTACACATAAACTATGACAGACAAACTGAGATTTTTTTTCTCCAGAAAATCACATTGTAGGATTTTTTATGAATTTATTTGCAAATTATGGTGGAAAATAAGTATTTGGTCACCTACAAACAAGCAAGATTTCTGGCTCTCACAGACCTGTAACTTCTTCTTTAAGAGGCTCCTCTGTCCTCCACTCGTTACCTGTATTAATGGCACCTGTTTGAACTTGTTATCAGTATAAAAGACACCTGTCCACAACCTCAAACAGTCACACTCCAAACTCCACTATGGCCAAGACCAAAGAGCTGTCAAAGGACACCAGAAACAAAATTGTAGACCTGCACCAGGCTGGGAAGACTGAATCTGCAATAGGTAAGCAGCTTGGTTTGAATAAATCAACTGTGGGAGCAATTATTAGGAAATGGAAGACATACAAGACCACTGATAATCTCCCTCGATCTGGGGCTCCACGCAAGATCTCACCCCGTGGGGTCAAAATGATCACAAGAACGGTGAGCAATAATCCCAGAACCACACGGGGGGACCTAGTGAATGACCTGCAGAGAGCTGGGACCAAAGTAACAAAGCCTACCATCAGTAACACACTACGCTGCCAGGGACTCAAATCCTGCAGTGCCAGACGTGTCCCCCTGCTTAAGCCAGTACATGTCCAGGCCCGTCTGAAGTTTGCTAGAGTGCATTTGGATGATCCAGAAGAGGATTGGGAGAATGTCATATGGTTCTATTTTGGTAAAAACTCAACTCGTCGTGTTTGGAGGACAAAGAATGCTGAGTTGCATTCAAAGAACACCATACCTACTGTGAAGCATGGGGGTGGAAACATCATGCTTTGGGGCTGTTTTTCTGCAAAGGGACCAGGACGACTGATCCGTGTAAAGGAAAGAATGAATGGGGCCATGTATCGTGAGATTTTGAGTGAAAACCTCCTTCCATCAACAAGGGCATTGAAGATGAAACGTGGCTGGGTCTTTCAGCATGACAATGATCCCAAACACACCGCCCGGGCAACGAAGGAGTGGCTTCGTAAGAAGCATTTCAAGGTCCTGGAGTGGCCTAGCCAGTCTCCAGATCTCAACCCCATAGAAAATCTTTGGAGGGTGTTGAAAGTCCGTGTTGCCCAGCGACAGCCCCAAAACATCACTGCTCTAGAGGAGATCTGCATGGAGGAATGGGCCAAAATACCAGCAACAGTGTGTGAAAACCTTGTGAAGACTTACAGAAAACGTTTGACCTGTGTCATTGCCAACAAAGGGTATATAACAAAGTATTGAGAAACTTTTGTTATTGACCAAATACTTATTTTCCACCATAATTTGCAAATAAATTCATAAAAAATCCTACAATGTGTTTTTCTGGATTTATTTTTCTCATTTTGTCTGTCATAGTTGACGTGTACCTATGATGAAAATTACAGGCCTCTCTCATCTTTTTAAGTGGGAGAACTTGCACAATTGGTGGCTGACTAAATACTTTTTTCCCCCACTGTAACTACTGTATGTTAGCTTAGCCACCATAAGGCTACAGCATTGGGACAGTTGCAATGTTAAAGCCACAATCTGGTATTTGTGTTTCAACCCAACTGCAGTTATATTTTTCAAGAATCAATGGGGATATATCATTAAAGGTCCAATGCAGCCGTTTCTATCTCAATATCAAATAATTTCTGGGTAACAATTAAGTACCTTACTGTGATTGTTTTCAATTGAAATGATCAAAAATAAAAAAAAATAGCTTCTGAGCAAAAAGCAATTTCTTAAGCAAGAATTTTGCTAGGACTGTATGGGATAGGTCTGAGTGAGGGACCTAATTGGAGGAGCCTAATGGGAGGGATATGTAACCTGAAAACTAGCTGTTATTGGCAGAAGGGTTTGAAACTCTAATTTGTTATTGGTCTATTAACTTGATGTCACCAGGCAGGCCAAAACTGCACCCATGCAAAACAAGCTGAAATTTCAGGCAGTCTTTTAAACAGCTCTTACACTAAAAAAGGTATTATCATCATAGTTTCAATTTCACATTATTATTCCAACATCATAGTGTGAAAATACACTACAGTTCAAAAGTTTGGGGTCACTTAGAAATGTTATTGTTTTCGAAAGAAAAGCAATTTTTTTGTCCATTAAAATAACATCAAATTGATCAGAAATACAGTGTAGAGATTGTTAATGTTGTAAATGGCTATTGTAGCTGGAAACGGCTGATTTTTAAATGGGAAAAAAAGCCATATCTCAGACTGGCCAATTAAAAGAAAAGATTAGATGGGCAGTCTGAGATATGGCTTTTTCTTTGCAACTCTGCCTAAAAGATCAGCATCCCGGAGTCACCTCTTCACTGTTGACGTTGAGACTGGTGTTTTGCGGGTACTATTTAATGAAGCTGCCAGTTGAGGACCTGTGAGGCGCCTGTTTCTCAAACTAGACACTCTAATGTATTTGTCCTCTTGCTCAGTTGTGCACCGGGGCCTCCCACTCCTCTTTCTATTCTGGTTAGAGCCAGTTGCGCTGTTCTGTGAAGAGAGTAGTACACAGCGTTGTACGAGATCTTCAGTTTCTTGGCAATTTCTCGCATGGAATAGCCTTAATTTCTCAGAACAAGAATAGACTTACGAGTTTCAGAAGAAAGTTATTTGTTTCTGGCCATTTTGAGCCTATAATCGAACCCACAATTGCTGATGCTCCAGATACTCAACTAGTCTCAAGAAGGCCAGTTTTATTGCTTCTTTAATCAGCACAACAGTTTTCAGCTGTGCTAACATAATAATTGCAAAAGGGTTTTCTAATGATCAATTAGCCTTTTAAAATTATAAACTTGGATTAGCAAACACAACGTGCCATTGGAACACAGGATTGATGGTTGCTGATAATGGGCCTCTGTACGCCTATGTAGATATTCCATAAAAAATCAGCCGTTTCCAGCTACAATAGCCATTTACATCATTAACAATGTCTACAATGCATTTCTGATCAATTTGATGTTATTTTAATGGACAAAAAAATTGCTTTTCTTTCGAAAACAAGGTCATTTCTAAGTGACCCCAAACGTTTGTACGGTAGTGTATATATAAAACACAGAAAAATCACGAATTTGACTGCACTGACCCATTAATTTTAATGATCAAACATTTCCTGCAAATATCTTGCCTGCAAAAAAATTGCATGCAAATATCCCAGATTGCACCTTTAATTAACGACAGATGAGCACAATGAAACAACAGCAGCTCAAGGTTTGGGGGGCATTGTGCTGGAGAGGGTGCGTGCTCTGCAGTCATTAGTGTAATTGGACTGTGCTTTAGGAAGCTGGTGTAGGTGTGGTGGATAAGGGAGCAGGTAGCCATAAGGCTGACACTCCTTCAGGCGAAACAAAGAATGGAAATGCCTTTCAAAAACACAAAGGTGTTCTTGTTGTGTTGCTACATATGGTATAACCAGCAACGTTTATGGAGTGATATTAGTACCAACATAAATTGAGAAATTTAATTTGGAACTAACATCACTCCATAAAGGTGTTCCGAACCTATACTTCAGCAGTTGCAAGGATCACATTTCATATCTACTTCATGGCCAACAACTCTTAAATGACCGTTCTTCGTTTGCTTAGTTCAAGTTTCGATGTTTATTTGCCACGTGCACAGGATACAACAGGTGTAAAACAGTACAGTGAAATTCTTACCTTGAGAGCTCTTTACCAACAATGCAGTGATAATAATAATATAGATATACACTACCGGTCAAAAGTTTTAGAACACCTACTCATTCAACGGCTTTTCAATATTTTACATTGTAGAATAATAGTGAAGACATCAAAACAATGAAATAACACTATTGGAATCATGTAGGAACCCAAAAAGTGTTAAACAAATCAAAATATATGTTATATTTGAGATTCTTCAAATAGCCACCCTTTGCCTTGATGACAGCTTTGCAAACTCTTGGTATTCACTCAACCAGCTTCACCTGGAATGCTTTTCCAACAGTCTTGAAGGAGTTCCCACATATGCTGAGCACTTGTTGGCTGCTTTTCCTTCACTCTGCGGTCTGACTCATCCCAAACCATCTCAATTTGGTTGAGGATTGTGGAGGCCAGGTCATCTGATGCAGCACTCCATCACTCTCCTTCTTTGTAAAATAGCCCTTACACAGCCTGGAGGTGTGTTGGGTCATTGTCCTGTTGAAAAACAAATGATAGTCCCACTAAGCCCAAACCAGATGGGATGGCGTATCGCTGCAGAATGCTGTGGTAGCCATGCTGGTTAAGTGTGCCTTGAATTCTAAATAAATCACAGACAGTGTCACCAGCAAAGCACCCCCACACCATAACACCTCCTCCTCCATGCTTTACGGTGGGAAATACACATGCGGAGATCATCCGTTCACCCACACCGCGTCTCACAAAGACACGGCCGTTGGAACCAAAAATCTCCAATTTGGACTCCAGACCAAAGGACACATTTCCACTGGTCTAATGTCCATTGCTCGTGTTTCTTGGCCCAAGTAAGTCTCTTCTTCTTATTGGTGTCCTTTAGTAGTGGTTTCTTTGCAGCAATTCGATCATGAAGGCCTGATTCACACAGTCTCCTCTAAACAGTTGATGTTGAGATGTGTCTGTTACTTGAACTCTGTGAAGCATGCATTTGGACTGCAATTTCTGAGGCTGGTAACTCTAATGAACGTATCTTCTGTAGCAGAGGTAACTCTGGGTCTTCCATTCCTGAGGCGGTCCTCATGAGAGCCAGTTTCATCATAGTGCTTGATGGTTTTTGCGACTGCACTTGAAGAAACGTTCAAAGTTCTTGAAATTTTCCGGATTGACTGACCTTCATGTCTTAAAGTAATGATGGACTGTTGTTTCTCTTTTCTTATTTGAGCTGTTCTTGCCATAATATGGACTTGGTCTTTTACCAAATAGGGCTATCTTCTGTATACCCCCCTACCTTGTCACAACACAACTGATTGGCTCAAATGCATTAAGAATGAAAGAAATTCCACAAATTAACTTTTAACAAGGCACACTTGTTAATTTAAATGCATTCCAGGTGACTACCTCATGAAGCTGGTTGATAGAATGCCAAGAGTGTGCAAAGCTGTCATCAAGGCAAAGGGTGGCTATTTGAAGAATCTCAAATATAAAATTTATTTTGATTTGTTGAAAAAAAACTACATGATTCCATATGTGTTATTTCATACTTTTGATGTCTCCACTATTATTCTACAATGAGTAGGTGTTCTAAAACTTTTGACCGGTAGTGTATATAAATAGTAGAAAATATTATTTAAAAAACAACAACAAAAAAACACACAAGGACTACCATGTGAGTTAAAAATGCACTATGCAGAAATCGCTTAGCCATTTGCTGGTTGCTAAAATTCTAATAGTTAGCCTAATTTCAGTTTATGTGGCAAAACAAGTAAGTATAGTGTACAGAATCATTGTACCATCTAAACTGCTGTGAAATATACAGTACCAGTACCTCAAGTGTTTTTCTTTATTTTTACTATTTTCTACATTGTAGAATAATAGTGAAACATCAAAACTAAGAAATAATAGAAAATATATTTTGATTTGTTTAACACTTTTTTGGTTACTACATAATTCCATATGTGTTATTTCATAGTTTTGATGTCTTCACTATTATTCTACAATGTAGAAAATTGTACAAATAAAGGAAAACCCTGGAATGAGTAGGTGTGTCCAAACTTTTGACTGGTACTGTATTTTCCATAACCCAAAATATTGAATTTGCAGGTACAAAACCGAAAGTAAAAGATGCAGAAACTAAACTTAGAAACGGGAAGCATAGAAATAGCGCACATAGAACATATCTGCCGCTTCTCAGACTTTCTTTAAATGAGAATGACAGATCTATAAGACACATTTCTATGTGAATTTGGTCGACTCACACAAAAAGTTACATATTGCAGCTTTAAAGAAACCTCTGGTACCCCGTAGTGCCGGAAGACATGAGTAAACAGAGCCTCCGCAGTTTGTAGGGCCGTGGGGAGACCGGGCAGAGGAAGAAGGCGGCAGGACTTCGAAAAGTGATCCACAACGACCAAGGATAGTGGTGTTACCTTGGGAGAGGGGAAGATCAGTAAGAAAAGCAATACTAAGGTGAGACCATGGTCGTTGTGGAACTGGAAAAGGTTGTAGCTTACCCACTGGGAGGTGCCTATGTGCCTTACTCTGGGCGCACTACGGGGTACCAGAGGATATAGTGTCCGACCGAGGTCCCCAGTTCACGTCTAGAGTCTGGAAGGCGTTCATGGAACGTCTGGGGGTCTCGGTCAGCCTGACCTCTGGATTTCACCCCGAGAGTAAAGGGCAGGTAGAAAGGGTGAATCAAGATGTGGGTAGGTTCCTGCGGACCTACTGTCAGGACGGGCCGGGGGAGTGGTCGGTGTTCCTGCCATGGGCAGAATACGCTCAGAACTCTCTCCGCCAAACCCACTGGCTCCAGGCCATCTATAAATCACTGCTAGGCAAATCCCCGCCTTATCTTAGCTCATTGGTCACCATAGCAACACCCACCCGTAGTCTGCGCTCCAGCAGGTATATCTCACTGGTCATCCCCAAAGCCAACACCTCCTTTGGCCGCAATTCCTTCCAGTTCTCTGCTGCCAATGATTGGAACAAATTGCAAAAATCTCTGAAGCTGGAGACACTTATCTCCCTCACTAACTTTAAGCATCAGTTGTCAGAGCACCTTACCGATCACTGCACCTGTACACAGCCCATCTGAAATTAGCCCGCCCAACTACCTCATCCCTATATTGTTATTTATTTTGCTCATTTGTACCCCACTATCTCTATTTGCACATCATCTCTTACACATCTATCATTCCAGTGTTAATACTAATTGTAATTATTTTGCACTATAGCCTATTTATTGCCTTACCTCTATAACTTGCTACATTTGCACACACTGTATATATATGTATTTCTGTTGTATTTTTGACTTTGTTTTGTTTTACCCCATATGTAACTCTGTGTTGTTGTTTTTATCGCACTGCTTTGCTTTATCTTGGCCAGGTCGCAGTTGTAAATGAGAACTTGTTCTCAACTGGTTTACCTGGTTAAATAAAGGTGAAATAAAAAAAATAAAAAAATAAACACTGAGCAGGAGGAAACATACACCCTCACGTCCTTAGCCAAGGTAGGCCACCAGTACTTCTCGGTCAGGCAGCGCATTGTACGACCGATACCTGGATGACCAGAGGAGGGTGACGTGTGTGCCCAGTAGATCAGACGATCACGGATAAGCGCAGGCACATACTGCAGCCGGACACTGCGGTTGAGATGGATTTGTGCGTAATGCCTGCGCTATATCCGCGTCCATCGCCCATACTACCGGCGCCACAATGCATGAGGCCGGGAGTATGGGGGTGTTGTCTCTGGGCCTCTCCTCTGTGTCATACAGCCAAGACAGTGCGTCTGCCTTCACGTTCTTCATACCCGGAATGTGTGAGAGTGTGAAATCAAACCGGGTGAAGAAGAGGGCCCACCTGGCCTGGCGAGGATTCAGCCTCCTCGCTGCCCGAATGTACTCCAGGTTACGGTGGTCTGTCCAGACGAGGAAAGGGTGTTTCGCCCCTTCGAGCCAATGCCTCCACACCGTCAAAGCTCGGACAACAGCCAGCAGCTCCTGATCACCAACGCCGTAGTTCTGCTCCGCCGAGCTGAGCTTCTTCGAAAAGAAGGCACAGGGGCGGAGCTTGGGTGGTGTGCCCGAGCGTTGGGATAAGACAGTGCCTATCCCTACCTCGGACGCATCCACCTCCACTACAAATGGTAGTGATGGATCGGGGTGAGCCAGTACCGGGGCTGAAGTGAACAGACCCCGCAATCTACTGAAGGCCAAATCAGCCTCAGCAGACCAGCGGAGCCGGGACGGCCCACCCTTCAACAAGGAGGTAATGGGAGCTGCGACCTTGCCAAAGCCCCGAATAAACCTCAGATAGTAGTTGGCAAAGCCAAGGAAGTGCTGCACCTCCTTCACCATGGTTGGAGTTGGCCAATGACGCACGGCTGAAATGCGATCTCCCTCCATCTCCACACCTGTGGTAGTAATGCGGTATCCGAGGAAGGAGATTGACTGCTGGAAAAACTCACACTTAGCTGCCTTGGCATAAATATCATTTTCCAGCAGTCGGACCAGTACCTTGCGAACCAGGGACACATGCTCGGCGCGCGTAGCGGAATACACCAGGATGTCATCGATGTAGACCACCACACCGCGACCAAGCATGTCCCGAAACATCTCGTTCACAAAGGACTGGAAAACGGATGGAGCATTCATCAAACCGTAGGGCATCACCAGGTATTCATAATGCCCCGAGGTTGTGCTGAATGCTGTTTTCCACTCATCCCCTTCCCGAATACGCACCAGGTTGTAGGCACTCCTGAGCGCTAATTTGGTGAAAAAACGGGCCCCATGCATTGACTCAATCACTGAAGGAATGAGGGGAAGAGGATAACTAAATTGTACCGTCACCTTATTCAGTGGTCGATAATCAATGCACGGGCGTAAACCGCCATCTTTCTTCTTCACAAAGAAGAAACTCGAGGAAGCGGGTGAAGTGGAGGGACGTATATACCCCTGGCGCAGGGACTCTGTGACGTATGTTTCCATAGTCTCCGTTTCAGCCTGCGACAGGGGATACACATGACTGCTGGGAGGTACAGCGTCTACCCGAAGGTTTATCGCCCAATCCCCCTCCCGATGAGGTGGTAATTTAGTCACTTGCGTCTTGGAAAACGCGAGCGCCAGGTCATGGTATTCAGGGGGAATGCGCACGGTGGGGGTACCGTCTGGACTTTCCACCATGGTCGCACCAACGGAAACACCTAGACACCTACCCGGACACTCACACAACCACCCCGTAAGAACCCTCTGTGGCCATGAAAAATTGGAGTTGTGAAGGGCTAACCCCGGAATACCTAAGACTACAGGGTAAGCAGGAGACTCAATCAAAAAAGTGATCTGCTCAACATGCGTCTCCTGTGTAATCATGGTGACTGGTACAGTAACCTTCTTAACCAACCCGGACCCTAATTGTCGACTATCAAGTGCTCTGATGGGGAGTGGAATGGATAGGGGAACCAATGAAATGCCTTGACGGCGTGCAAATGCCCTGTCCATAAAGTTCCCAGCCGCGCCTGAATCGACTGGTGGCCGGGATATCTGGATCCCTCCAGGGGCTAAGGTGTAGGTGGCTGGATCCGGTTGACCAGCTGGTCTCGATAGATCGGGTCCTCTCCTCTCCAGGCGTTGTACTACCTGAAGAACCCGATCCATCGCTTCCCCCAAGTTGGCCATTATCGAGGAATGCTCCTGGACCCTTGCCACAACTACAGGCATGCTGTCTTCTCCTGCTGACTCCATTCAGCGGGTGAGTGATTCTGTGACGAGGTGTGAATAAAGGAGTCAGGCGCAGGAGGTAAAACACCGAAGTCCAGAGTTTATCCCATTTACATAAATAAAACGCACCCAGGGTCAAAATTAAACTATCACAAGGGAAAGCTCAACTGAGCTACTCGCTCTCACAATGAAACAATCACTCACAAAGACAAGGGGAACAGAGGGAACACTTATACACATACTAATTAGGGGAATGAGCACCAAGTGTGTATGATTGACAAGACAAGACATGACAAGTGGAGTGATGAGAATGGGATCGGCAGTAGCTAGTAAGCCGGTTACGACGAATGCCGAAACCTGCCCGAACAAGGAGGGGAGGCAGCCTCGGCAGAAGTCGTGACAAGGACAAAGGAACTCAAAAGGTGTGATGAGACTAATTAACAAAAATGTTGATCCGAACGAAACATTCAGGAATGATCCGCAAGAAAGGTGGACCCTTTTGAATATGAAAGTGGATGAAAAACTGATTTGGCTCATTAGTCTATATGGTCCAAATCAGGATGATCCACACTTCTTGCTACCAAAAATAATTTGCAGAAACTTGTTACTTAAGACGGAGTCATCCATGATTCTCCAAATGATATTTTAAAAGAGGAAGCTAAATATTTTATATCTTCAATGATGTGATGCAAAAATAATAGCGAAATGAATAGCACTCAGAATTAAAAAGGTTTTACCAGGTATTGTTCATCCTGATCAGACAGGTTTTTTTACATGGATGATACATTGGAGACAATATACGACAACTACTATAAATAATAGAACAACATGAAACATCTAAGAAGCCAGGCCTGGTATTCATAGCAGATTTTGAAAAGGCCTTTGATAAAGTAATACTGGATTTTTTATATAAATGTCTGGATTTTTTCAATTTAGGTGAGTCTCTTATTCAATTCATAAAAGTAATGTATAGCAACCCCAGGTGTAAAATGGTAAATAGGGGCTACAACAGTTTTGAACTGTCAAGAGGAGTTAAACAAGGGTGTCCGCTGTCACAATATCTATTTGTTATGGCCATCGAAATGCTAGCTATTAAAATATGCTCAAATAACAACATTAAAGGATTAGAAATCCAAGGCTTAAAAACGAAGGTGTCCATGTATGCCGATGACTCAAGTTATATATTAAGTCCGCAAGCTAGAACCCTGCAATGTCTCATTGAAGATTTAGATTACTTTTCTGGCTTCTCTGGACTAAAACCTAATTATGATAAGTGTACCATATTACGTATTGGATCATTAAAAACATAACTTTTACATTACCCTGCAGTTTACCTATAAAATTGGCTGACGGTGAAGTAGACATACTTGGTATTCATATCACAAAATATATAAATGAGCTCTCCACAATGAATGTCAATAGAAAACTAGTACAAATTGACAAGATCCTGCAAATATGGAGAGGTAAATACCTGTCTATTTATGGGAAAATTACACTGATTAACTCTTTAGTCATATCTCAGTTTATTCACTTACTTATGGCACTGCCTACTACTGATGATTTGTTTTTCAAATCATCTGAGCAAATTTTTTTTTTGCTTTAACAGGTTTGCTAAACCAGAAAAGATAAAGCATGCCTATCTATATAATGAATATGAACTGGGTGGGCTGAGATTATTAAATATAAATGCACTAAACCTCTCTCTAAAAGCTTTCTTCACTTACGGTATACAAATGTTTTACTTGAACACAAAATGGTTCTGCATTAGATTACTAAGAAAAGCTCATCCCTTGTTTAAAAATGGCCTTTTTGCATTTGTGCAGATTGCCATTTCTCATTTTTCGATTAATTGAAAATGAAACTTTGTTCAAAGTATCTCTCTTTTTCAAACAAGAAATGCAGAGCTGGTTACAATTTCAATTTCATCCCCCAGAAAATATAGAATAAATATTACAACAAATATTATGGTTGAACTCAAATGTGCTGGTTGATAAAATACCTTTATTTATGGGAAATATGTTTTAGAAGGGTATTTTGTTTTTAAATTATATTGTAAATTGGAACGGTAGATTTATGTATTTCATGGAGCTATCGGAATTGTATGGGAAGGTCTGCTCAATCCAAGATTACAACCAATTGATTACAGCACTACCCCAAAAATTGAGGAGGCAGGTGGCAGCGGGAGGTGGTAGGGAACTGGTCTGTCTGCCCAATATAAAGGATCAAAACTGGCGGAGGAACAGAAATAGCATAAATAGGAAAGTATACCAGTTTCATTTGAGGACCAGGATGTTGACAGCTGTGCCAAACATATTGCAAAACAGCTGGGAAGAGATTTTTTATGTACCGATTCCATGGCACAGGGTGTATGAGTTGATATATAAAACAACGCAAGATTTAAGACTTTGTGCTTTTCAGCTAAAATTATTGTACGGAATTCTTGCCACCAACAAAATGTCGAATATTTGGGTCATACAACCATCGCAGCTCTGCAGATTTTGTAGCGAGGATACAGAATCAATAGACCATTTGTTCAGGTAGCCTGTTTCTGGTCTCAGGTTCAGGAATGGCTGTAAAAGCATAACATTCATCTAAAACTGACCCTAGAAATAGCATTGTTGGGAGATTTGGAGAGACCTGGTCAGTCAATTACTAATACTCTTAGTAAAAGTATTTATCTTCAACTCACAATCTGTGGATTCTATTCAATTAGATAGATTAAAATTGTATGTTAAACATCACAGTATAGTTGAAAGATATATGGCGCGCAGAAATCCGAAGAGGGTGACCAGCAGAGATAGGTGGGATGGGCTGAGGGAAATTGAGGGTTGGGATGTGGAACTGGAGACAAGTGGGAGTGAAGTTGCTGGGCGGGGGGGTAGAATGACAGTCAAAGATAAAAGTAAGTTAAAAAAAGTTTAAATGACACTAAAAAGGAACGTTTTTACATCCAATGCCTGTTTGCCTGACGCTGATGCCACGATTGTGCTTGTACATTTTTATTTTATTTTTATTTCACCTTGTCATGGTTTCGGCCGAGGCTGCTCCTTCTCCTTGCTCGGGCAGGCTTCGGCGGTCGTCGTCCCCGGAGTACTAGCTACCACCGTTGTATGTTATCGATGTTTGTTTGGTTTTGTCTTCTTTGTACACCTGTTTCCTTTTAGTGTTAATTATGTCTCCTATAAGTTTCTCGTTTTGTTAGTCGTGTGTTGTGTGTAATTGTTACGCCTGTCTTTTGGTGCTGCTCATTTTCGCATGTTTGTATATTTAGGATAGTCGCACTGTGTTTCGTGCGCTATTGCATTTTGGTGTTTTACGCACTGCTGCGTATAGTTCGCCTCCTGTTTAGTTGAGGCCAGTGTTTATTTGTTCGTTTAGTAAAGTCGGTTGGACGAAGCTTCTGTGTCCTGCGTTTGACTCCTACACCACATCCACGTCACTGACGCCTCTGACAGAATTACACACCATCTAATGGAGTCAGCAGGAGCAGCAGCAGCGCCCGAGTCTTTGGAGGAGCGCGTCCGCGGACAGGACGATAGGATCCTACAACTCGGGACCGCCCTGCAGGACGTGATAAATACTCTGCACCGATGGGAGGCCAGAGGGGTACCCACACCTCCACCCAGCTTACCACCACCATCGGTCAGTCCTCCCATCCAAGCTCCGGAATCCAGTGGGATTCGGCTCTCGCTCCCGAGGGCGTATGACGGCACCGCTGCCGGGTGTCAGGGGTTCCTCCTGCAGGTGGAACTCTACCTGGCCACCGTAAACCCGGCGCCCTCGGGACACGAGAGCGTTTCCGCCCTCATCTCCTGTCTCACCGGAAAGGCGTTGGAGTGGGCCAACGCCGAATGGAGGGGGATAGACGCCGCCACTATCACCTACGCGGAGTTCTCCCGCCGCTTCAGGGCCGTGTTCGACCATCCACCTGAGGGGAAAGCGGCGGGGGAGCGTCTATTCTACCTCCGACAGGGGAAGAGGAGCGCACAAGAGTTCGCCCTGGAGTTCCGGACTCTAGCGGCAGATGCAGGGTGGAATGAGCGGGCCCTCATCGACCACTATCGATGCAGTCTGCGGGAGGACGTCCACCGAGAGCTGGCCTGCAGGGACACTAACCTCTCGTTCGACCAGTTGGTGGACATGTCCATCCGTCTTGACACCCTGCTGGCCACCCGCGGACGTCCCGAGTGGGGGCCGTCCATTCCACCCTCCAGCACCTCCGAGCCGAGCCCTATGGAGCTTGGGGGTGCTGGCGCTAGAGAGAGGAGGAGAAGGAGCCCGAGGGGGGCCGTCCCCTGCACCAACTGTGGCCGTGGAGGGCACACTGCGGCTAGGTGCTGGGGAGGGTCTCCAGGAGGACGAGACAACAGGCCACGCACTGGGGAGACCTTCCAGGTGAGTAGGCGCCCCACTTACCCAGAGCTCTCTGTTGTGCACTTATGTATACCTGTAAGATTTCCACAGGTTGCACCTCATATCCAGCATAAGGCGCTAGTAGATTCAGGCGCAGCTGGGAATTTTGTTGATCAGAATTTTTGTGTAGAGTTAGGGATTCCCCTCCTTCCTGTTGATGCTCCCTTCCCTGTCCATGCCCTAGATAGCCGCCCGTTGGGATCGGGGTTGATTAGGGAGGTCACAGCGCCACTTAGGATGAGTACGCAGGGGGGTCATGAGGAAACTATTCAGTTATATCTGATCGACTCTCCTGCGTATCCAGTGGTGCTGGGGCTTCCCTGGTTGATTACCCATAATCCCTCCATTTCGTGGCAAGAGAGGGCTCTTAAGGAGTGGTCTGCCCAGTGTGTGGGGCGATGTCTAGGTGTTTCCGTGGGGGCGACCTCGGTGGAGAGTCCGAACCAAGTGCCCGCAATGCACATCCCCCCTGAGTATGAGGAGGTAGCACTCGTGTTTAGCAAGACGAGGGCGACGCGGTTGCCTCCTCATAGACAGGGGGATTGTGCGATAGGCCTCCAGGCAGGAGCAGCGCTTCCGCGGAGCCATGTGTATCCTCTGTCTCAAGAGGAGAAGGGGGCTATGGAGACATACATAGCCGAGTCTCTGAGACAAGGATACATACGGCCCTCCACTTCCCCTGCGTCCTCAAGCTTCTTTTTTGTGAAGAAAAAGGATGGAGGATTGCGCCCGTGTATTGATTACCGTAGTCTCAATCAGATCACTGTGAAATACAGTTATCCACTCCCTCTGATTGCGACTATGACGGAATCATTACACGGAGCGCGTTTCTTCACGAAACTGGATCTCAGGAGCGCCTACAACTTGGTGCGCATTAGGGAGGGCGATGAATGGAAGACAGCATTTAGTACCACCTCGGGTCATTACGAGTATCTCGTCATGCCATACGGGTTGATGAATGCTCCTTCAGTCTTCCAATCCTTTGTGGATGAGATCTTCCGGGACATGCAGGGGCAGGGGGTGGTCGTGTACATTGACGACATCCTAGTGTACTCTTCTACCCGAGCCGAGCATGTAGCTCTGGTGCGCCGAGTGTTGAGGAGGCTGTTGGAGCACGACTTGTATGTCAAGGCAGAGAAATGTCTGTTTTTCCAGGAGTCTATCTCCTTTTTGGGTTATCAGTTGTCCGCGTCAGGGGTGAAGATGGAGGTTGACCGTGTGTCAGCCGTGCGTAATTGGCAAACCCCAACCACGGTTAAAGAGGTGCAGCAGTTCTTGGGTTTTGCAAATTACTACCGGAGGTTTATCCGGGGTTTTGGACAGGTGGCAGCTCCCATAACGTCTCTTCTGAAGGGGGGTCCGGTGCGTTTGCAGTGGTCAGCTGAGGCGGACAGGGCTTTTGGGAGACTGAAGGACCTGTTTACTTCGGCCCCGGTGCTGGCGCATCCGGATCCCGCTTTACCATTTCAGGTAGAGGTGGACGCGTGAGAGGCCGGTATTGGGGCCGTGCTATCGCAACGGTCCGGCACGCCACCTAAACTCCGCCCCTGTGCCTTCTACTCCAAGAAGCTCAGCCCAGCGGAGCGAAATTATGACGTAGGGGACAGGGAGCTGTTAGCCGTGGTACAGGCCCTAAAGGTGTGGAGGCATTGGCTTGAGGGGGCTCAACACCCTTTTCTCATTTTGACTGACCACCGTAACCTGGAGTACATCCGGGCAGCTAGGAGATTGAACCCTCGTCAGGCTCGGTGGAACATGTTTCTAGCCCAGTTCGTATTTAAAATCACGTACATCCCTGGGTCCCAGAACGGTAAGGCAGACGCCCTGTCCCGGCGGTATGACACAGAGGAGAGGTCCGTTGAGCCCACTCCCATACTGCCAGAGTCTTGTCTGGTGGCACCGGTAGTGTGGGAGGTCGATGCGGAAATCGAGCGGGCGTTGCGTACCGACCCTAGTCCTCCACAGTGTCCTGTGGGTCAGACGTACGTTCCGCTCGAGGTTCGGGATCGATTGATTTATTGGGCTCACACGTCACCCTCCTCTGGACATCCAGGTATTGGCCGGACAGTGCACTGCCTTAGCGCTAGGTACTGGTGGCCAACATTAGCCAGGGATGTGAGGGTTTATGTCTCCTCCTGCTCGGTGTGCGCCCAGTGTAAGGCGCCTAGACACCTGCCCAGGGGGAAGTTACAACCCCTGCCCGTTCCACAACGACCCTGGTCTCACCTCTCGGTGGATTTCGTTACAGACCTTCCCCCCTCTCAGGGGAATACCACTATACTGGTCGTTGTGGATCGGTTCTCTAAGGCCTGTCGTCTCCTCCCAATGTCGGGTCTCCCTACTGCCCTACAGACCGCTGAGGCACTATTCACCCACGTCTTTCGGCACTACGGGGTACCTGAGGATATAGTGTCTGATCGAGGTCCCCAGTTAACCTCCAGAGTCTGGAGAGCGTTCATGGAGCGCCTGGGGGTCTCGGTGAGCCTTACCTCGGGATACCACCCGGAGAGCAATGGGCAGGTAGAACGAGTGAACCAGGATGTGGGTAGGTTTCTGAGATCGTATTGCCAGGGCCGGCCGGAGGAGTGGGCGAGGTATATCCCCTGGGCAGAGATGGCACAGAACTCTCTCCGCCACTCCTCCACCAACCTAACCCCTTTCCAATGTGTGTTAGGGTACCAGCCGGTTCTGGCACCATGGCATCAGAGCCAGATCGAGGCCCCTGCGGTGGATGAGTGGGTGCGGCGTTTGGAGGAGACGTGGAACGCTGCACACGTCCATCTGCAGCGGGCCATCTGTCGACAAAAGGCGAGCGCCGATCTCCACCGCAGTGAGGGTCCGGTGTACGCACCTGGAGATCGAGTCTGGCTCTTGACCAGAAACCTACCCCTCCGCCTGCCCTGCCGGAAGCTGGGTCGGCGGTTTGTGGGGCCTTTTAAAGTCCTGAGGAGACTGAACGAGGTGTGTTACAGGTTACAACTGCCTATTGATTATCACGTTAACCCCTCGTTCCATGTATCTCTTCTCAGGCTGGTGGTAGCTGGTCCACTCCAGGACTGTGAGATAGGAGAGACTCCTCCGCCCCCACTGGACATCGAGGGGGCTCCGGCGTACACAGTTCGGTCCATCCTGGATTCGAGACGTCGGATGGGGGGTCTCCAATATCTCGTGGAGTGGGAGGGGTACGGCCCGGAGGAACGGTGCTGGGTGCCGAGGAGGGACATCTTAGACCCGTCTCTCCTGACTGAGTTCCACCGTGGTCATCCCACGCGCCCTGCTCCGCGTCCTCCTGGTCGTCCCCGAGGCCGGGGTCGGCGCACGGCTAGTGCCGCGCGTCAAGGGGGGGGTACTGTCACGGTTTCGGCCGAGGCTGCTCCTTCTCCTTGCTCGGGCAGGCTTCGGCGGTCGTCGTCCCCGGAGTACTAGCTACCACCGTTGTATGTTATCGATGTTTGTTTGGTTTTGTCTTCTTTGTACACCTGTTTCCTTTTAGTGTTAATTATGTATCCTATAAGTTTCTCGTTTTGCTAGTCGTGTGTTGTGTGTAATTGTTCCGCCTGTCTTTTGGTGCTGCTCGTTTTCGCATGTTTGTATATTTAGGATAGTCGCACTGTGTTTCGTGCGCTATTGCACTTTGGTGTTTTACGCACTGCTGCGTATAGTTCGCCTCCTGTTTAGTTGAGGCCAGTGTTTATTTGTTTGTTTAGTAAAGTCGGTTGGACGAAGCTTCTGTGTCCTGTGTTTGACTCCTACACCACATCCACGTCACTGACGCCTCTGACACACCTTTATTTAACCAGGTAAGCCAGTTGAGAACAAGTTCTCATTTACAACTGCGACCTGGCCAAGATAAAGCAAAGCAGGGCGATAAAAAACAACACAGAGTTACATATGGAATAAACAAAAAACAAAACGTACAGTCAATAACACAATAGAAATCTATATACAGTGTGTGCAAATGTAGTAAGTTATGGAGGTAAGGCAATAAATAGGCCATAGTGCAAAATAATTACAATTTAGTATTAACACCGGAGTGAGATGTGCAGAAGATGATGTGCAAATAGAGATACTGGGGTGCAAATGAGCAAAATAATGAACAATGTAAATAACAATATGGGGATGAGGTAGTTGGGTGGGCTAATTACAGATGGGCTGTGTACAGGTGCAGTGATCGGTAAGCTGCTCAGACAACTGATGCTTAAAGTTAGTGAGGGAGATAAGTGTCTCCAGCTTCAGAGATTTTTGCAGTTCGTTCCAGTCATTTGCAGCAGAGAACTGGAAGGAATGGCGGCCAAAGGAGGTGTTGGCTTTGGGGATGACCAGTGAGATATACCTGCAGGTGGGTGTTGCTATGGTGGGTGTTGCTAATATGACCAATGATCTAAGATAAGGCGGGGATTTGCCTAGAAGTGATTTATAGATGACCTGGAGCCAGTGGGTTTGGCGACGAATATGTAGTGAGGGCCAGCCAACGAGAGCATACAGGTCACAATGGTGGCTTTGGTGGGGCTTTGGTGACAAAACGGATGGCACTGTGATAGACTACATCCAATTTGCTATGTAGAGTGTTGGAAGCTATTTTGCAAATGACATCGCCGAAGTCAAGGATCGGTAGGATAGTACGTTTTACGAGGGCATATTTAGCAGCATGAGTGAAGGAGGCTTTGTTGCGAAATAGGAAGCCGATTCTAGATTTAACTTTGGATTGGAGATGCTTAATGTGAGTCTGGAAGGAGAGTTTACGGTCTAACCAGACACCTAGGTATTTGTAGTTGTCCACATATTCTAAGTCAGACCCGCCGAGAGTAGTGATTCTAGTCGGGCGGGCGGGTGAAAGCAGCGTACGATTGAAGAGTATGCATTTAGTTTTACTAGCATTTAAGAGCTTGCTGAGCGGCCTTTCAGGTTTTGTCGATATAGGACTCGTTTTAGTGTGGATATAAATACTTTTGTACCTGTTTCTTCCAGCATCTTCACAAGGTCCTATGCTGTTGTTCTGGGATTGATTTGCACTTTTTGCATCAAAGTACGTTCATCTCTAGGAGACAGAACGCGTCTCCTTCCTGAGCGGTATGACGGCTGCGTGGTCCCGTGGTGTTTATACTTGCGTACTATTGTTTGTACAGATGAACGTGGTACCTTCAGGCGTTTGGAAATTGCTCCCAAGGATGAACCAGACTTGTGGAGGTCTACAATTTCTTTTCTGAGGTCTTGGCTGATTTCTTTTGATTTTCCCATGATGTCAAGCAAAGAGGCACTGAGTTGGAAGGCAGGCCTTGAAATACATCCACAGGTACACCTCCAATTGACTCAAATGATGTCAATTAGCCTATCAGAAGCTTCTAAAGCCATGACATCATTTTCTGGAATTTTCCAAGCTGTTTAAAGGCACAGTCAACTTAGTGTATGTACACTTCTGACCCACTGGAACTGTGATACAGTGAATTATAAGTGAAATAATCTGTCTGTAAACAATTGTTGGGAAAATTACTTGTGTCATGCACAAAGTAGATGTCCTAACCGACTTGCCAAAACTATAGTTTGTTACCAAGAAATTTGTGGAGTGGTTGAAAAACGAGTTTTATGTTTGTATATGAACTTCCGACTTCAACTGTATATATATATATATATATACACTGCTCAAAAAAATAATGGGAACACTTAAACAACACAATGTAACTCCAAGTCAATCACACTTCTGTGAAATCAAACTGTCCACTTAGGAAGCAACACTGATTGACAATACATTTCACATGCTGTTGTGCAAATGGAATAGACAACAGGTGGAAATTATAGGCAATTAGCAAGACAGCCCCAATAAAGGAGTGGTTCTGCAGGTGGTGACCACAGACCACTTCTCAGTTCCTATGCTTCCTGGCTGATGTTTTGATCACTTTTGAATGCTGGCGGTGCTTTCACTCTAGTGGTAGCATGAGACGGAGTCTACAACCCACACAAGTGGCTCAGGTAGTGCAGCTCATCCAGGATGGCACATCAATGCGAGCTGTGGCAAGAAGGTTTGCTGTGTCTGTCAGCGTAGTGTCCAGAGCATGGAGGCGCTACCAGGAGACAGGCCAGTACATCAGGAGACGTGGAGGAGGGCAACAACCCAGCAGCAGGACCGCTACCTCCGCCTTTGTGCAAGGAGGAGCAGGAGGAGCACTGCCAGAGCCCTGCAAAATGACCTCCAGCAGGCCACAAATGTGCATGTGTCTGCTCAAACGGTCAGAAACAGACTCCATGAGGGTGGTATGAGGGCCCGACGTCCACAGGTGGGGGTTGTGCTTACAGCCCAACACTGTGCAGGACGTTTGGCATTTGCCAGAGAACACCAAGATTGGCAAATTCGCAACTGGTGCCCTGTGCTCTTCACAGATGAAAGCAGGTTCACAATGAGCACATGTGACAGACGTGACAGAGTCTGGAGACACCGTGGAGAACGTTCTGCTGCCTGCAACATCCTCCAGCATGACCGGTTTGGCGGTGGGTCAGTCATGGTGTGGGGTGGCATTTCTTTGGGGGGCCGCACAGCCCTCCATGTGCTCGCCAGAGGTAGCCTGACTGCCATTAGGTACCGAGATGAGATCCTCAGACCCCTTGTGAGACCATATGCTGGTGCGGTTGGCCCTGGGTTCCTCCTAATGCAAGACAATGCTAGACCTCATGTGGCTGGAGTGTGTCAGCAGTTCCTGCAAGAGGAAGGCATTGATGCTATGGACTGGCCCGCCCGTTCCCCAGACCTGAATCCAATTGAGCACATCTGGGACATCATGTCTCGCTCCATCCACCAACACCACGTTGCACCACAGACTGTCCAGGAGTTGGCGGATGCTTTAGTCCAGGTCTGGGAGGAGATCCCTCAGGAGACCATCCGCCACCTCATCAGGAGCATGCCCAGGCATTGTAGGGAGGTCATACAGGCACTTGGAGGCCACACACACTACTGAGCCTAATTTTGCCTTGCTTTAAGGACATTACATCAAAGTTGGATCAGCCTGTAGTGTGGTTTTCCACTTTAATTTTGAGTGTGACTCCAAATCCAGACCTCCATGGGTTGATAAATTTGATTTCCATTGATAATTTTTGTGTGATTTTGTTGTCAGCACATTCAACTATGTAA
Organism: Coregonus lavaretus; assembly: GCF_964263955.1. Lineage (NCBI taxonomy): Eukaryota > Metazoa > Chordata > Actinopteri > Salmoniformes > Salmonidae > Coregonus > Coregonus lavaretus. The sequence continues at coordinate 114,835 of NW_028164952.1, forward strand.
AGAAAAAAGTATTTCATAAGATTATTTCATTCATTCAGATCTAGGATGTGTTATTTTAGTGTTCCCTTTATTTTTTGAGCAGTGTATATATATTATAATATATTTGAGATTTTTCAAAGTAGCCACTCTTTGCTTTGATGACAGCTTTGCAAACTCTTGGCAAAAATGTCTGCAGCATTGATGGTCCCCAAGAACATAGTGCCCTCCATCATTCTTAAATGGAAGAAGTTTGGAACCACCAAGACTCTTCCTAGAGCTGGCCGCCCGGCCAAACTGAGCAATGGGTGGAGAAGGGCCTTGGTCAGGGAGGTGACCAAGAACCCGATGGTCATTCTGACAGAGCTCTAGAGTTCCTCTGTGGAGATGGGAGAACCTTCCAGAAGGACAACCATCTCTGCAGCACTCCACCAATAAGGCCTTTATGGTAGAATGGCCAGACGGAAGCCACTTCTCAGTAAAAGGCACATGACAGCCCGCTTGGAGTTTGCCAAAAGGCACCTAAAGACTCTCAGACCATGAGTAACAAGATTCTCTGGTTTGATGAAACCAAGATTGAACTCTTTGGCCTGAATGCCAAGCGTCACGTCTGGAGGAAACCTGGCACCATCCCTACGGTGAAGCATGGTGGTGGCAGCATCATGCTGTGGGGATGTTTTCCAGTGGCAGGGACTGGGATACTAGTTAGGATCGAGGCAAAGATGAACGGAGCAAAGTACAGAGAGATCTTCGATGAAAACCTGTTCCAGAGCGCTCATGACCTCAGACTGGGGCGAAGGTTCACCTTCCAACAGGACAACAACCCTAAGCACACAGCCAAGACAACGCAGGAGTGGCTTCGGGACAAGTCTCTGAATGTCCTTGAGTGGCACAGCCAGAGCCCGGACTTGAACCCGATCAAACATCTCTGGAGAGACCTGAAAATAGCTGTGCAGCGACGCTCCCCATCCAACCTGACAGAGCTTGAGAGGATCTGCAGAGAAGAATGGGAGAAACTCCCCAAATACAGATGTGCCAAGCTTGTAGCGTCATACCCAAGAAGACTCAAGGCTGTAATCGCTGCCAAAGGTGCTTCAACAAAGTACTGAGTAAAGGGTCTGAATACTTATGTAAATGTGATATTTCCAGTTTTTATTTGTTATAAATTTGGAAAAAATTCTAAAAACCTGTTTTTGCTTTGTCATTATGGGGTATTGTGTGTAGACTGATGAGAGGAATAAACAATTTAATCCATTTTAGAATAATGCTGTGACATAACAAAATGTGGAAAAAGTCAAGGGGTCTGAAAACTTTCCGAATGCACTGTATATGTCTATGTCTCTCTCTATCTCTATTCTGTACATGAATATAGAGCTCCCATTGCTGTAATAAATACAGAGATGCACACAGATATAATGTATCTCCCCCATCTCTCTCTCTCACACACTTTCTCTCTCTCTCCCTCCCAGGTACGAGAGTGTGCCGGTGATCCTTGTGGGGAACAAGGTGGACCTGGAGGGAGAGAGGGAGGTGTCGTGTGGAGAGGGCCAGGCTTTGGCCGAGGACTGGGGCTGTCCCTTCCTGGAGACCTCAGCCAAGAGCAAGAACATGGTGGACGAGCTGTTCACTGAGATCGTCCGACAGATGGACTCGTCCTCGCTGCCCGACAGAGAGGAACCCTGCTGCGGCTTATCCTGCCGTATACAATAGCTTGGGGGGGGGGGGGGGGGTCTGTGAGAGTGTGGCGGACAGGGGGCTGGACAAATAGGAGCCCTGCTGCTCCGTCTGCAGTATTTACCAGCTCCAGGGGGGTGGCGGTGTGAGAGGGTGACAGCGGGAGGGGCCAAGACAGGACAATACTGCCCCCAATGAATAAAACACGTTTGTGACGGTGAGCTATCCAAGTATTTAGGTCTCAGGCAAGGTTATTCTTCATGCGACAGTGATACACCGAACTCCCTCTATTACACATTCGCCAGAGAAGCATGTGGCAACAGGGGTCAAAGAAAACAGATAAACATTCTAGGCCTACATAGTGTGTTGACTCAAAAGGATGGCGCAGAGCATGGGACACTGTTGAGTACGTACAATCAAACTCACCAAGACAGAAGGATGGACAGAAGCACAGACAGACAGAAAGACAGTCTAAACGCTCTATTAAATCCGTATCGCGAAAGATCAGCGTTACAGTGTGATAGAAATTTAAAGCCAATTTTCTGGTGTTAGCGGAGACTGCATATGTCGGCTCAATTGGAAATAACCTTTACGTTTCTATTGTGCAATCTGTAATGCTTCACATAGATCAGGCTGACGTCATCTGTGCATCTCTGTTGCCATACACAACAAATTGTTTGCCTTGTTACCTGAGGTTCGTGGTTGACTTCAGATGTTTTTATGTGTACAGTTGCATTTAATCTCCCACTTCAGAGACAAAATGGTAAAAAAGTTTTATTTTGCACCTCATTAAATTAATCTTCAACAAACGTGGAAAAATAGTCAAATGTATTTAATGACATGATGTTATACATTGAACGGTGTGATGAAATGCGATAGATTTGTTTTACAATTATTAATAAACTCTAGACTTTGAACATAACTTCCCACACCACATTTTACAGGCTTTTATGAAGTCATCTTTTTGATTAGGTAGTTGTTGTGTTTCTGGACGCCTTACAAAAAACTAACTGTGTGAGCCAGACTGGTGATTTCTGTATCCAGTTACGATCTACTGCATGTTGTGCTGTTGGAATAGAATGGAACTTGGTAAATACAAAGGGGCTGATGGTATTTACTGCCAATATTTATCCTGTTGGGTAAGTAATTGTGTTGTTTGCAGTAAAGGTCTCTGTCCCAAATTGTACCCTATTCCGTAGTGCACTAATTTTGAGCAGAGTGAGCCCAATGGGTATATAGAATCATATTGGAACTGTGTCAAATTATAACGACAAACTACTTTTAGAAAATGCCTTTTTAAGTTATTTGAAAACGTTTTTTACAGAGAATAGTGATTAAGACAGTTTTGGAGTTTTAGACTACTTGATGTAGGCCTAATGAAGTGCAGAAAAAAAAAAGTGTTAATGACATTACTACAGTTGAAGTTGGAAGTTTACATACACCTTAGCCAAATACATTAAAACTCAGTTTTCACAATTCCGGACATTTAATCCTAGTAAAAATGCCCTGTCTTAGATCAGTTAGGATCACCACTTTATTTTAAGAATGTGAAATGTCAGAATAATAGGAGAGAGAATGATTTATTTCAGCTTTTATTTCTTTCATCACATTCCCAGTGAGTCAGAAGTTTACATACACTCAATTAGTATTTGGTAGCATTGCCTTTAAATTGTTTAACTTGGGTCAAATGTTTCGGGTAGCCTTCCACAAGCTTCCCACAATAAGTTGGGTGAATTTTGGCCCATTCCTGCTGACAGAGCTGGTGTACCTGAGTCAGGTTTGTAGGCCTCCTTGCTCGCACACGCTTTTTCAGTTCTGCCCACAAATTTTCCATAGGATTGAGGTCAGGGCTTTGTGATGGCCACTCCAACACCTTGACTTTGTTGTCTTTAAGATATTTTGGCACAACTTTGGAAGTATACTTGGGTTCATTGTCCATTTGGAAGACCCATTTGCGACCAAGCTTTAACTTCCTGACTGATGTCTTGAGATGTTGCTCCAATATATCCACATAATTTTCCTTCCTCATGATGCCATCTATTTTGTGAAGTGCACCAGTCCCTCCTGCAGCAAAGCACCCCCACAGCATGATGCTGCCACCCCCGTGCTTCACGGTTGGGATGGTGTTCTTCGGCTTGCAAGGAACCCCCTTTTTCCTCCAAACATAACGATGGTCATTATGGCCAAACAGTTCTATTTTTGTTTCATCAAGACCAGAGGACATTTCTCAAAAAAGTACAATCTTTGTCCCCATGTGCAGTTGCAAATCGTAGTCTGGCTTTTTTTATGGCGGTTTTGGAGCAGTGGCTTCTTCCTTGCTGAGTGGCCTTTCAGGTTATGTCAATATAGGACTCGTTTTACTGTGGATATATACTTTTGTACCTGTTTCCTCCAGCATCTTCACAAGGTCCTTTGCTGTTGTTCTGGGATTGATTTGCACTTTTCGTACGTTCATCTCTAGGAGACAGAACGCGTCTCCTTCCTGAGTGGTATGACGGCTGCGTGGTCCCATGGTGTTTATACTTGCGTACTATTGTTTGTACAGATGAACGTGGTACCTTCAGTAGTTTGGAAATTGCTCCCAAGGATGAACCAGACTTGTGGAGGTCTACACATTTTTTTCTGAGGTCTTGGCTGATTTCTTTTGATTTCCCAGGATGTCAAGCAAAGAGGCACTGAGTTTGAAGGTAGGCCTTGAAATACACCCACAGGTACACTTCCAATTGACTCAAATTATGTCAATTAGCCTATCAGAAGCTTCTAAAGCCATGACATCATTTTCTGGAATTTTCCAAGCTGTTTAATGGCACAGTCAACTTAGTGTATGTAAACTTCTGACCCACTGGAATTGTGATACAGTAAATTATAAGTGAAATAATCTGTCTGTAAACAATTGTTGGAAAAATTACTTGTGTCATGCACAAAGTAGATGTCCTAACCAACTTGCCAAAACTATAGTTTGTTAAAAAGAAATGTATGGAGTGGTTGAAAAACGAGTTTTAATGACTCCAACCTAAGTGTATGTAAACCTCCGACTTCAACTGTATATGTAGGCCTGTAAAACATTTTTTGTTAATGACATTACTATATTTTGTATGTAATTTGTTCCTCTGGTGAAATAGTGGAGGGCAGTTCAGTGACCCTGACCTGCAGCAGTGATGCCAACCCACCAGTAGACAAATGACCTGGTACTAGAAGACGTCAACCTCACCAAAAGCATCAGGTGTCAGTAAATTCTGTATTTGTTTGTGCACAAAGTAAACCACTCCAATTCTACCCAATAGAGAGATAAGATATTGTTTAAATGTTTTGCTAGAGGGGTGGATGACACACATGCGCGTGCACACACACACTAGGTTTGGGGTGGACAGGGGATCTGTCTCATGTACCAGTACAAGTTAGATATATAGGAAATCTAGGATACATCCCAAATGGCACCCTATTCCCTATTTAGTGCACGATTTTTGCCCAGGGTCCATAGGGAATAAGGTGCAATTTGGGACACAGATTAGTTACATAGGATGACATTTAGATGTGTGAACATGTGATGTGACACTCACCGGTGGTCAGGAAGACCCTCAGGAGGAAGAGCAGGATAGCGATCCAGGATCCAGGGAAACATGAGCCAGCTGCAGGGGCAATAAACGGAGCCAAAGCTAACTCTAATGCTAACAAACAAGTCACAGGCATAGAGACAAGCTAATGCTAAGCTAATGCTAACAAACAAGGCACAGACATAGAGACAGGCTAATGCTAAGCTAGCGGTTCTGCTGGACCTGGTCCTGGACCTTGTAACCCTTCGTGGCTCATCAGAGCAGAAGACATTGCTGTCCATGCTACTGCTGCTGGAGGAGCTCAGGCTGGGCTGCAGGGCCGGGCAACACTAGAACGGGACAGGAAGATCTGACTGCTCTCGATGGCCCTCAGGGTCTGAGCCATGCATGACAAATCAAATCAAATCAAAATTTATTTGCCACATGCGCCGAATACAACAGGTGTAGACATTACTGTGAAATTCTTACTTACAAGCCCTTAAGCAACAATACAGTTTAAGAAAAAACTAAAAATAGCAAGTAATTAAAGAGCAGCAGTAAAATAAAATAACAGTAGGAGGTTATATACAGGGGGTACGGGTACAGAGTCAATGTGCGGGGGCACCGGTTAGTCGAGGTAATTGAGGTAATATGTACATGTGGGTAGCGTTAAAGTGACTATGCATAAATAATAATAAACAGAGTAGCAGCAGCTTAAAAGTGGGGGTTGGGTGGGGGGGGGGGGGACAATACAAATAGTCCGGGTAGCCATGATTAGCTGTTCAGGAGTCTTATGGCTTGGGGGTAGAAGCTGTTGAGAAGTATTTTGGACCTAGACTTGGCACTCCGGTACCGCTTGCCGTGCGGTAGCAGAGAGAACAGTCTATGACTAGGGTGGCTGGAGTCTGATAATTTTTAGGGCCTTCCTCTGACACCGCCTGGTATAGAGGTCCTGGATGGCAGGAAGCTGGGCCCCAGTGATGTACTGGGCCGTACGCACTACCCTCTGTAGTGCCTTGCGGTCAGAGGCAGAGCAGTTGCCATTATCTTGTTTACTTAACTATATATATATATATATATATATATATATATATATATATATATACACACACACTATCGTTCAAAAGTTTGGGGTCACTTAGAAATGTCCTTGTTTTCCATGAAAACATACATGAAATGAGTTTGAATAGGAAATATAGCAAAATGCATAGGAAATGGTGGAAATGGTGGAAATGGTGGAACAAGCTCCCTCACGACGCCAGGACAGCGGAGTCACTGACCACCTTCCGGAGACACTTGAAACCCTACCTCTTTAAGGAATACCTGGGATAGTATAAAAGTAATCCTTCTACACCCCCCACCCCATCCCCACAAAAAATAAATAATAATAATAATAAACAAACTTAAAAATATATATTAATATATATATAAAACAAATGAAAATTAAAAATATACTCTAGAAATAAAAAAATTATAAAATAAAAAAATTGTAAAGTGGTTGTCCCACTGGCTATCATAAGGTGAATGCACCAATTTGTAAGTCGCTCTGGATAAGAGCGTCTGCTAAATGACGTAAATGTAAATGTAAATGAAATATAGTCATTGACAAGGTTAGAAATAATGATTTTTAATTGAAATAATAATTGTGTCCTTCAAACTTTGCTTTCATCAAAGAATCCTCCATTTGCAGCAATTACAGCCTTGCAGACCTTTGGCATTCTAGTTGTCAATTTGTTGAGGTAATCTGAAGAGATTTCACCCCATGCTTCCTGAAGCACCTCCCACAAGTTGGATTGGCTTGATGGGCACTTCTTACGTACCATATGGTCAAGCTGCTCCCACAACAGCTCAATAAGGTTGAGATCCGGTGACTGTGCTGGCCACTCCATTATAGACAGAATACCAGCTGACTGCTTCTTCCCTAAATAGTTATTGCATAGTTTGGAGCTGTGCTTTGGGTTAATTCTATTCCTTACTTAGATTTGTGTGTATTGGGTATATGTTGTGAAATTGTTAGATATTACTTGTTAGATATTACTGCACTGTCGGAGTTAGAAGCACAAGCATTTTGCTACACCCACAATAACATCTGCTGAACACGTGTATGTGACAAATGAAATTTGATTTGATTTGAGAGAATGCCAAGAGTGTGCAAAGGTTGGCTATTTGAAGAATCTCAAATATAAAATATATTTTGATTTGTTTAACACTTTTTTGGTTACTACATGATTCCATATGTGTTATTTCATAGTTTTGATGTCTTCACTATTATTCTACAATGTAAACCCTTAAATGAGTGTCCAAACTTTTGACTGGTACTGTGTATATACAGTGGGGAGAACAAGTATTTGATACACTGCCAATTTTGCAGGTTTTCCTACTTACAAAGCATGTAGAGGTCTGTAATCATAGGTACACTTCAACTGTGAGAGACGGAATCTAAAACAAAAATCCAGAAAATCACATTGTATGATTTTTAAGTAATTCCTTTGCATTTTATTGCATGACATAAGTATTTGATACATCAGAAAAGCAGAACTTAATATTTGGTACAGAAACCTTTGTTTGCAATTACAGAGATCATACGTTTCCTGTAGGTCTTGACCAGGTTTGCACACACTGCAGCAGGGATTTTGGCCCACTCCTCCATACAGACCTTCTCCAGATCCTTCAGGTTTCGGGGCTGTCGCTGGGCAATACGGACTTTCAGCTCCCTCCAATTATTTTCTATTGGGTTCAGGTCTGGAGACTGGCTAGGCCACTCCAGGACCTGGAGATGCTTCTTACGGAGCCACTCCTTAGTTGCCCTGGCTGTGTGTTTCGGGTCGTTGTCATGCTGGAAGACCCAGCCACGACCCATCTTCAATGCTCTTACTGAGGGAAGGAGGTTGTTAGCCAAGATCTTGTGATACATGGCCCCATCCATCCTCCCCTCAATATGGTGCAGTCGTCCTGTCCCCTTTGCAGAAAAGCATCCCCAAAGAATTATGTTTCCACCTCCATACTTCACGGTTGGGATGGTGTTCTTGGGGTTGTACTCATCCTTCTTCTTCCTCCAAACACGGCGAGTGGAGTTTAGACCAAAAAGCTATATTTTTGTCTCATCAGACCACATGACCTTCTCCCATTCCCCCTCTGGATCATTCAGATGGTCATTGGCAAACTTCAGACGGGCCTGGACATGCGCTGGCTTGAGCAGGGGGACCTTGCGTGCACTGCAGGATTTTAATCCATGACGGCGTAGTGTGTTACTAATGGTTTTCTTTGAAACTGTGGTCCCAGCTCTCTTCAGGTCATTAACCAGGTCCTGCCATGTAGTTCTGGGCTGATCCCTCACCTTCCTCATGATCATTGATGCCCCACGAGGTGAGATCTTGCATGGAGCCCCAGACCGAGGGTGATTGACCGTCATCTTGAACTTCTTCCATTTTCTAATAATTGCGCCAATAGTTGTTGCCTTCTCACCAAGCTGCTTGCCTATTGTCCTGTAGCCCATCCCAGCCTTATGCAGGTCTACAATTTTATCCCTGATGTCCTTACACAGCTCTCTGGTCTTGGCCATTGTGGAGAGGTTGGAGTCTGTTTGATTGAGTGTGTGGACAGGTGTCTTTTATACAGGTAACGAGTTCAAACAGGTGCAGTTAATACAGGTAATGAGTGGAGAACAGGAGGGCTTCTTAAAGAAAAACTAACAGGTCTGTGAGAGCCGGAATTCTTACTGGTTGGTAGGTGATCAAATACTTATGTCATGCAATAAAATGCAAAGGAATTACTTAAACATCATACAATGTGATTTTCTGGATTTTTGTTTTAGATTCCGTCTCTCACAGTTGAAGTGTACCTATGATAAAAATTACAGACCTCTACATGCTTTGTAAGTAGGAAAACCTGCAAAATCGGCAGTGTATCAAATACTTGTTCTCCCCACTGTATATATATATTTTACTCTGGGGCAGACTCCGACATTGCTCCTCCTACTATTTATATATTTCTTAATTCCATTATTTTACACTTAGATTCGTTTTTTTTTTTTAGGTATCGTTAGATATCACTGCACTGTTGGAGCAATTAACACAAGCATTTCACTACACCCGCAATAACTAAAAAATTATGAAATTAAAGAGATATTAATGAGTTTGTCTTTTATAGGGCCTGCCATAGCATGGGGATTTTGTATATTTAAATACAATAGCGACCACTAGCGGCTGTCCAGGCTAGATATCCCCATACATTGAGCCTAGGTCAGATGTCAACAATTACATTCTGGTCTATCAGTGAGTCACATCTCTGAACAGACAAAACTATCAATAAAATTGTTCATGCTTTACTGAAACATATTACAACTACACCTGCTGTCTGTTTTTGGAACATAGTGTCCTCTCAAGCGCTTATATGGGAACTACTCAACACCCCACCAATTGATTCTACCCGGACCGTAATCAACGTTGCTCTTTAAACAGGCATGGAGTCAAAACGAACTCCACAAAAAATAGCATTGTAAAATACACATAATTTAGGCCGGCATTGGTTGCCTACTGTTAAACCAGTACCAGAGACTCATCGCCAAAATCCCAAACGCAACAATGGCGTGTCGTACCGTATGTCAACTTCTCCAGCACCGTAAGTACAGTATTTCTGACCACACAACCGCTGCCACTCAAAAAACATGGGCTAACTACCGAATGCTAACTAGATAGCTTCACTGTATACAAAATGACCTTGGGTGTTGCTAAGTACAAGATTAGATGATGAGGACATCATCATCAACAAATGTTAATTATGTAAACTATGACAGTGAGATAGTTTATATAGCTAATCTCGGTTGCTGCATCGCTAACTTGTGGGACGTGGGATTGTGAAAATCAGTTGCCATATTCTTGCTGTCAGATGATGTGGCTGCGTTTTTTCGGGAATTGATTTTCAAGGGATAGTGTTGATGAAACAAGTTTACTGGAGAACGGAGACCAAGTAGAGACTTTTGGACAAGGTGGATAATTGTATAATATAAGGCAGTTTATTCAGAGGTAAAGATATCTGAAATCGCGTGCACGGACCCGTTCGTCAACCTCGTAGGGAGATATCTGAGAGCGCGCCCCAAAACATTGTGTGCTGACATTTTATACAATAAAATAAAGTAGGTTGATTCTAGTAGTTCTGATCTTCCGATTGGTCCTGATGAGTTGGTCGAGGTCATCTCCATTGCATTGGCTCTGAGTCGGGTTCTCTGTCTTCAGATGTTCAGCCTAAGAGAAGGGTTTTTTTGTGTGTGTGTGCTTAACAATGATGATGTGTGTGTATGTGTGTGTGTATGTGTGTGTGTGTATGTGTGTGTATGTGTGTGTGTGTATGTGTGTGTATGTTTAACGATGATGATGTGTGTGTGTGTGTGTGTGTGTGTGTGTGTGTGTGTGTGTGTGTGTGTATGTGTGTGTGTGTGGGGGGGTGTGTGTGTGTATGTCCTCAGAGCAATAACTCGTGAGTTTGGGAGAGCTGAGAGACCTATGGCGTGGGTGTTGTCCATAGCCACCTGCTGATAAGGCCGACAAGATAGAAGTCTTTGTGCATTGTATTAAATCCCAAGGCCCAACACAAGATGGGTTATGCACAAGATTTTAGTCAGACCAAGCTATAACATAATATATTTACTACGACAATAGCTAGTTCCCAATAACACTATTCCAATGAAGACCAACAAATTGTGAATTCCATTAAATATTTAATCTTCAAACTAGTTTAGGCCTAGGAAATTTGTATTATTCCTAGTGTGTTGTCTAATCATGTACTGCCTATGTATCATTGACTCAGGGTTGGCGTCCAGTGCTGCGTCTGTGCGTCCCTCGGCTGCGGAGGTACGTGGTCAGCGCAGCGTCGTGTTTTCCCGGGAGCAGGCTCGCCAGCGCGCCCTGTACCCGCGCACGGAAAAGATCGAGGTGACCCTGCAAATACCTGGTCTGCAGGGCACCCTGCTTGTCATGAACAAGGGAGTGTCCACACCACACAGCTGTGCACGCCGTGAGTACAGGGATGATACCTGTGTGTGTGTCTGTGTGCCACACAGCTGCATACTTAGTACAGTACAGCCAGTGTGTGGAATACGTTTCATGCATGGATTGTCTGTATGCTGTATGATTTTGTCAAGGCAGTCAGAAAAAGTATATAATATGAATCATATTAAATCTCTCTCTCAGACTTGAAAGAGTGGTATGTAACCAGCTCTGCCCTGGCCTTAGTAGACGGAAAGCCCTGGCCCCTGCATCAGCCCCTCACCCAATCCTGCTCCCTCTCCCTGCTCACCTTCAAAGACACAGACCCACTGCTGGTCAACCAGGTACAACACAACACCACATACAGTGGGGGAAAAAAGTATTTAGTCAGCCACCAATTGTGCAAGTTCTCCCACTTAAAAAGATGAGAGGCCTGTAATTTTCATCATAGGTACACGTCAACTATGACAGACAAATTGAGGAAAAAAAATCCAGAAAATCACATTGTAGGATTTTTAATGAATTTATTTGCAAATTATGGTGAAAAATAAGTATTTGGTCACCTACAAACAAGCAAGATTTCTGGCTCTCACAGACCTGTAACTTCTTCTTTAAGAGGCTCCTCTGGCCTCCACTCGTTACCTGTATTAATGGCACCTGTTTGAACTTGTTATCAGTATAAAAGACACCTGTCCACAACCTCAAACAGTCACACTCCAAACTCCACTATGGCCAAGACCAAAGAGCTGTCAAAGGACACCAGAAACAAAATTGTAGACCTGCACCAGGCTGGGAAGACTGAATCTGCAATAGGTAAGCAGCTTGGTTTGAAGAAATCAACTGTGGGAGCAATTATTAGGAAATGGAAGACATACAAGACCACTGATAATCTCCCTCGATCTGGGGCTCCACGCAAGATCTCACCCCGTGGGGTCAAAATGATGACAAGAGCGGTGAGCAAAAATCCCAGAACCACACGGGGGGACCTAGTGAATGACCTGCAGAGAGCTGGGACCAAAGTAACAAAGCCTACCATCAGTAACACACTACGCCGCCAGGGACTCAAATCCTGCAGTGCCAGACGTGTCCCCCTGCTTAAGCCAGTACATGTCCAGTCCCGTCTGAAGTTTGCTAGAGTGCATTTGGATGATCCAGAAGAGGATTGGGAGAATGTCATATGGTCAGATGAAACCAAAATATAACTTTTTGGTAAAAACTCAACTCGTCGTGTTTGGAGGACAAAGAATGCTGAGTTGCATCCAAAGAACACCATACCTACTGTGAAGCATGGGGGTGGAAACATCATGCTTTGGGGCTGTTTTTCTGCAAAGGGACCAGGACGACTGATGCGTGTAAAGGAAAGAATGAATGGGGCCATGTATCGTGAGATTTTGAGTGAAAACCTCCTTCCATCAGCAAGGGCATTGAAGATGAAATGTGGCTGGGTCTTTCAGCATGACAATGATCCCAAACACACCGCCCGGGCAACGAAGGAGTGGCTTCGTAAGAAGCATTTCAAGGTCCTGGAGTGGCCTAGCCAGTCTCCAGATCTCAACCCCATAGAAAATCTTTGGAGGGAGTTGAAAGTCTGTGTTGCCCAGCGACAGCCCCAAAACATCACTGCTCTAGAGGAGATCTGCATGGAGGAATGGGCCAAAATACCAGCAACAGTGTGTGAAAACCTTGTGAAGACTTACAGAAAACGTTTGACCTGTGTCATTGCCAACAAAGGGTATATAACAAAGTATTGAGAAACTTTTGTTATTGACCAAATACTTATTTTCTACCATAATTTGCAAATAAATGCATTAAAAATCCTACAATGTGATTTTCTGGAAAGAATTTCTCATTTTGTCTGTCATAGTTGACGTGTACCTATGATGAAAATTACAGGCCTCTCTCATCTTTTTAAGTGGGAGAACTTGCACAGTTGGTGGCTGACTAAATACTTTTTTCCCTCACTGTATATAGGTATATATGCACTGAGGTATATAGGACCCGTGTAGGGTGAAGTTGCCCTTAGATCAGGATCAGTTTTGCGTTTCCCCCACTAATGGTTAGGGTTGGGAGAAGAGAAGCTGATCCTCAATCTGTACTAAGGGGAAACTTCACCCTGGAGCGTACAGCACCACAGATAATAATGAACGGAGGTGTTCAGCACAATGGATCTACACTGCAAACATTTTAAATCTTACAGTGCCTTCAGAAAATATTCACAACCCTTAACTTTTTACACATTTTGTTGGGTTACAAATTGGGATTCAAATGGATTTAATTGTAAAACAATATCAACGATCGACACAAAATACTATGTAATGTCAAAGTAAAAAAAAAAAAATGTTTCTTGATTAGATAAGTATTCAACCCCCTGGGTAAATACATGTTAGAATCATCTTTGGCAGCGATTACAGCTTTGAGTCTTTTTGGGTAAGTCTCTAAGAGCTTTGCACACCTGGTGGTACAAAATAGGTGCCCTTCTTTGCAAGGCATTGAAAAATTCCATGGTCTTTTTGGTTGAATCTGTGTTTGAAATTCACTACTCGACTGAGGGACATTACAGATAATAGTACAGTCGTGGTCAAAAGTTTTGAAAATGACACACATTAATTTTCACAAAGTCTGACGCTTCAGTTTTTATGATGGCAATTTGCATATACTCCAGAATGTTATGAAGAGTGATCAGATGAATTGCAATTAATTCCATATTCCCTCTTTGCCATGAAAATGAACTTAATCCCCCAAAAACATTGCCACTGCATTTCAGCCCTGCCACAAAAGGACCAGCTGACATCATGTCAGTGAATCTCTCATTAACACAGGTGAGAGTGTTGACGAGGACAAGGCTGGAGATCACTCTGTCATGCTGATTGAGTTAGAATAACAGACTGGAAGCTTTAAAAGGAGGGTGGTGCTTGAAATCATTGTTCATTCTCTGTTAACCATGGTTACCTGCAAGGAAACACATGCCGTCATCATTGCTTTGCACAAAAAGGGCTTCACAGGCAAGGATATTGCTGCTAGTAAGAATGCACTTAAATCAACCATTTATCGGATCATCAAGAACTTCAAGGAGAGAGGTTCAATTGTTGTGAAGAAAGCTTCAGGTCGCCCAAGAAAGTCCAGCAAGTGCCAGGACCGTCTCCTAAAGTTGATTCAGCTGTGGGGGGCAGAGCTTGCTCAGGAATGGCAGCAGGCAGGTGTGAGTGCATCTGCACGCACAGTGAGGTGAAGACTTTTGGAGGATGGCCTGGTGTCAAGAAGGGCAGCGAGGAAGCACTTCTCTCCAGGAAAAACATCAGGGACAGACTGATATTCTGCAAAAGGTACAGGGATTGGACTGCTGAGGACTGGGGTAAAGTCATTTTCTCGGATGAATCCCCTTTCCGATTGTTTGGGACATCCGGAAAAAAGCTTGTCTGGAGAAGACAAGGTGAGCGCTACCATCAGTCCTGTGTCATGCCAACAGTAAAGCATCCTGAGACCATTCATGTGTGGGGTTGCTTCTCAGCCAAGAGAGTGGGCTCACTCACAATTGTGCCTAAGAACACAGCCATGAATAAAGAATGGTACCAACACATTTTCCGAGAGCAACTTCTCCCAACCATCCAAGAACAGTTTGGTGACGAACAATGCCTTTTCCAGCATGATGGAGCACCTTGCCATGAGGCAAAAGTGATAACTAAGTGGCTTGGGGAACAAAATATTGAAATTTTGGGTCCATGGCCAGGAAACTCCCCAGACCTTAATCCCATTGAGAACTTGTGGTCAATCCTCAAGAGGCGGGTGGACAAACAAAAACCCACAAACTCCAAGCATTGATTATGCAAGAATGGGCTGCCATCAGTCAGGATGTGGCCCAGAAGGTAATTGACAGCATGCCAGGGCGGATTGCAGAGGTCTTGAAAAAGAAGGGTCAACACTGCAAATATTGACTCTTTGCATAAATTTAATGAAATTGTCAATAAAAGCCTTTGACACTGTATACTTCAGTATACCATAGTAACATCTGACAAAAATATCTAAAAACAAAAGGGCCATAGATACTGTATACTTCAGTATACCATAGTAACATCTGACAGAAATATCTAAAAACACTGAAGCAGCAAACTTTGTGAAGACCAATACTTGTCATTCTCAAAACTTTTGACTACGACTGTATGTGTGGGGTACAGAGATGGGGTAAACATTCCAAAATATGTTAAACACTATTATGGCACACAGTGAGTCCATGCAACTTATTATCTGACTTGTTAAGCACATTTATTTTTTTAGGCTTGCCATAAAAGGGGTTGAATACTTAATGATTCAAGGCATTTCAGTTTTTTTTTATTTGTAAATATTTCTAAAAACAAAATTCCACTTTGACATTTTGGGGTATTGTGTGTAGATTAGTGACACAAAATCTCAATTTAATCCATTTGAAATTCTGTCTAACACAACAACATTTGGAATAAGTCAAGGGGTTTGAATACTTTCTGAAGGCACTGTATGTGTGTGTGTATATATATATATATATATATATATATATTTGTTTTGAATTGATCTCGCTCACCCAGAAAATGCATCAAGATAATTGGTCTTGTTTTAAGATATTCTGACTTGTTTCAAGCCTTTTTTTTAGGTTAAAGTAAGCAAAATGATTTGCCAGTGCACTAAGATAATTGACCTTGTTAAGACGTCAAGTCATTGCATTCTAATGTTAAGAGATCCAGTATCTAGGTAAGATCAACATTTCTGCAGTGTACATGTAGACTCTAGTGTACAGGGCCATAGATCCTGTATACAGCAAACTTTTAACACCAGCCATATTTGCCCCCAAAGTGGTGGTTTTCTGGTGGTGGTTACTGACTGATCTCAGAATAATGTGACTGTAGTGATTGGCTGATGGTTTATATTTATGTGTGTGTGTGGCCTCTCTCTCCCTCCATAGGCATACTGGCGGTCGTGTGCAGCCCTCCTGGGCCAGGTCCTTCAGGATGCCTTTAAAGAGGACTTCTCTGTGGAGCTGCTCAGAGTCCCAGAGGTGTCAGGTATATGCCAGGAAACACTCACACCCATGTTTTCCCTACCATTTTCAGTAAAAAAAACATCAAGAAATTACTAGCATCTAGCTAACAGATAGGAACTGAATCCTATGGGGATTGGGGTGTTTCTTGTGTTTCTAATCAACAGTATACAGTGCATTCGGAAAGTATTCAGACCCCTTGATTCTTTCCACATTTTGTTACGTTACAGCCTTATTCTAAAATGGATTAAAAAATATATATATCCTCTGCAATCTACACACAATACCCCATAATGACAAAGCGAAAACACGTTTTTATACGTTTTTGCAAATGTATTAAAAGTAAAAAACACAAATACCTTATTTACATACACTACCAGTCAAAGTTTGGACACACCTACTCATTCAAGGGTTTTTCTTTATTTTTACTATTTTTTACATTGTAGAATAATAGTGAAGACATCAAAACTATGAAATAACACATATGGAATCGATAGTAACCAAAAAAGTGTTAAACAAATCAAAATATATTTTATATTTGAGATTCTTCAAATAGCCAACCTTTGCCTTGATGACAGCTTTGCACACTCTTGGCATTCTCTCATATCAATAATAATATCTAACAAGTAATATCTAACAATTTCACAACATATACCAAATACACACAAATCTAAGTAAGAAATGGAATTAAGAATATATACATATATGGACGAGCGGCATGGACTAAGATACAGTAGAATATTATAGAATACAGTATATACAGTTTAAGTTTACATACACCTTAGCCAAATACATTTAAACTCTGTTTTTCACAATTCCTGACATTTAATCCTAGTAAAAATTCCCTGTCTTAGTTCAGTAGGATCACCATTTAATTTTAAGAATGTGAAATGTCAGAATAATAGTAGAGAGAATGATTTATTTAAGCTTTTATTTCTTTCATCACATTCCCAGTAGGTCAGAAGTTTACATACACTCAATTAGTATTTGGTAGCATTGCCTTTAAATTGTTTAATTTGATTCAAACGTTTCGGGTAGCCTTCCACAAGCTTCCCACAATAAGTTGGGTGAATTTTGGCCCATTCCTCTTGACAGAGCTGGTGTAACTGAGTCAGGTTTGTAGGCCTCCTTGCTCGCACACGCTTTTTTAGTTCTGCCCACAAATGTTCTATAGGATTGAGCTCAGTGCTATGTGATGGCCACTCCAATACATTACATTGAATTTTTTTTTTACATTTACGTCATTTAGCAGACGCTCTTATCCAGAGCGACTTACAAATTGGTGCATTCATATCCTATCCCAGGTATTCCTTAAAGAGGTGGGGTTTCAAATGTCTCCGGAAGGTGGTGAGTGACTCCGCTGTCCTGGCGTCGTGAGGGAGCTTGTTCCACCATTGGGGTGCCAGAGCAGCGAACAGTTTTGACTGGGCTGAGCGGGAACTATGCTTCCGCAGAGGTAGGGGAGCCAGCAGGCCAGAGGTGGATGAACGCAATGCCCTCGTTTAGGTGTAGGGACTGATCAGAGCCTGAAGGTACGGAGGTGCCGTTCCCCTCACAGCTCCGTAGGCAAGCACCATGGTCTTGTAGCAGATGTGAGCTTCAACTGGAAGCCAGTGGAGTGTGCGGAGGAGCGGGGTGACGTGAGAGAACTTGGGAAGGTTGAACACCAGACGGGCTGCGGCATTCTGGATGAGTTGTAGGGGTTTAATGGCACAGGCAGGGAGCCCAGCCAACAGCGAGTTGCAATAATCCAGACGGGAGATGACAAGTGCCTGGATTAGGACCTGTGCCGCTTCCTGTGTAAGGCAGGGTCGTACTCTCCGAATGTTGTAGAGCATGAACCTACAGGATCGGGTCACCGCCTTGATGTTAGCGGAGAACGACAGGGTGTTGTCCAGGGTCACGCCAAGGCTCTTCGCACTCTGGGAGGAGGACACAACGGAGTTGTCAACCGTGATGGCGAGATCATGGAACGGGCAGTCCTTCCCCGGGAGGAAGAGCAGCTCCGTCTTGCCAAGGTTCAGCTTGAGGTGGTGATCCGTCATCCATACTGATATGTCTGCCAGACATGCAGAGATGCGATTCGCCACCTGGTTATCAGAAGAGGGAAAGGAGAAGATTAGTTGTGTGTCGTCTGCGTAGCAATGATAGGAGAGGCCATGTGAGGATATGACAGAGCCAAGTGACTTGGTGTATAGCGAGAATAGGAGAGGGCCTAGAACTGAGCCCTGGGGGACACCAGTGGTGAGAGCACGTGGTGCGGAGACAGCTTCTCGCCACGCCACTTGGTAGGAGCGACCGGTCAGGTAGGACGCAATCCAAGAGTGAGCCGCGCCGGAGATGCCCAGCTCGGAGAGGGTGGAGAGGAGGATCTGATTGTTCACAGTATCAAAGGCAGCAGACAGGTCTAGAAGGACAAGAGCAGAGGAGAGAGCGTTAGCTTTAGCAGTGCGGAGAGCCTCTGTGACACAGAGAAGAGCAGTCTCAGTTGAATGACCAGTCTTGAAACCTGACTGGTTTGGATCAAGAAGGTCATTCTGAGAGCGATAGCAAGAGAGTTGGCTAAAGACTGCACGCTCAATAGTTTTGGAGAGAAAAGAAAGAAGGGATACTGGTCTGTAGTTGTTGACATCAGAGGGATCGAGTGTTGGTTTTTTGAGAAGGGGTGCAACTCTCGCTCTCTTGAAGATGGAAGGGACATAGCCAGCGGTCAAGGATGAGTTGATCAGCGAGGTGAGGTAAGGGAGAAGGTCACCGGAGATGGTCTGGAGAAGAGAGGAGGGGATAGGGTCAAGCGGGCAGGTTGTTGGGCGGCCGGCCGTCACAAGTCGCAAGATTTTATCTGGAGAGAGAGGGGAGAAAGAAGTCAAAGCATAGGGTAGGGCAGTGTGAGCAGGACCAGCAGTGTCATTTGACTTAACAAACGAGGATCGGATGTCGTCAACCTTCTTTTCAAAATGGTTGACGAAGTCATCCACAGAGAGGGAGGAGGGGGGGGGGAGGAGGATTCAGCAGGGAGGAGAAGGTGGCAAAGAGCTTCCTAGGGTTAGAGGCAGATGCTTGGAATTTAGAGTGGTAGAAAGTGGCCTTAGCAGCAGAAACAGATGAAGAAAATGTAGAGAGGAGGGAGTGAAAAGATGCCAGGTCCGCAGGGAGTCTAGTTTTCCTCCATTTCCGCTCAGCTGCCCGGAGCCCTGTTCTGTGAGGTCGCAATGAGTCATCAAGCCACGGAGCTGGAGGGGAGGACCGAGCCGGCCGGGAGGATAGGGGACATAGAGAGTCAAAGGATGCAGAAAGGGAGGAGAGGAGGGTTGAGGAGACAGAATCAGGAGATTGGAGGGAGAAGGATTGAGCAGAGGGAAGAGATGATAGGATGGAAGAGGAGAGAGTAGCGGGAGAGAGAGAGCGAAGGTTGCGAAGGCGCATTACCATCTGAGTAGGGGCAGAGTGAGTAGTGTTGGAGGAGAGCGAGAGAGAAAAGGATACAGAGTAGTGGTCGGAGACATGGAGGGGAGTTGACTTTGTTGTCCTTAAGCCATTTTACCACAACTTTGGAAGTATGCTTGGGTTCATTGTGCATTTGGAAGACCCATTTGCGACCAAGCTTTAACTTCCTGACTGATGTCTTGAGATGTTGCTTCAATATATTCACATAATTTTCCTTCCTCATGATGCCATCTATTTTGTGAAGTGCACCAGTCCCTCCTGCAGCAAAGCACCCCCACAGCATGATGCTGCCACCCTCGTGCTTCACGGTTGGGATTGTGTTCTTCGGCTTGCAAGCCTACCCCCTTTTCCTCCAAACATAACAATGGTCATTATGGCCAAACAGTTCTATTTTTGTTTCATCAGACCAGAACACATTTCTCCAAAAAGTAAGATCTTTGTGCAGTTGTAAAACGTAGTCTGGCTTTTTTATAGCGGTTTTGGAGCAGTGGCTTCTTCCTTGCTGAGCGGCCTTTCAGGTTATGTCGATATAGGACTCGTTTTACTGTGGATATAGATACTTTTGTACCTGTTTCCTCCAGCATCTTCACAAGGTCCTTTGCTGTTGTTCTGGGATTGATTTGCACTTTTCGCACGTTCATCTCTAGGAGACAGAACGCCTCTCCTTCCTGAGCGGTATGATGGCTGCGTGGTCCCATGGTGTTTATACTTGCGTACTATTGTTTGTACAGATGAACGTGGTACCTTCAGGCGTTTGGAAATTGCTCCCAAGGATGAACCAGACTTGTGGAGGTCTACAAACAAATTTTCTGAAGTCTTGGCTGATTTCTTTTGATTTTCCCATGATGTCAAGCAAAGAGGCCTTGAAATACATCCACAGGTACACCTCCAATTGACTCAAATGATATCAATTAGCCTATCAAAAGCTTCTAAAGCCATGACATTATTTTCTGGAATTTTCCAAGCTGTTTAAAGGCACAGTCAACTTAGTGTATGTAAACTTCTGACCCACTGGAATTGTGATACAGTGAATTATAAGTGAAATAATCTGTCTGTAAACAATTGTTGGAAAAATTACTTGTGTCATGCACAAAGTAGATGTCCTAACCGACTTGCCAAAACTATAGTTTGTTAACAAGACATTTGTGGAGTGGTTGAAAAACGAGTTTTAATGACTCCAACCTAAGTGTATATAAACTTCCGACTTCAACTGTACATATGAGATGAGTAATGCAAGATATGTAAACATTATTAAAGTGACATGTGTTCCATTTCTTAAAGTGGCCAATGATTTCAATAGGCAGCAGCAGCCTGTAATGTGCTAGTGATGGCTATTTAACAGTCTGATGGCCTTGAGATAGAAGCTGTTTTTCAGTCTCTCGGTCCCAGCTTTGATGCACCTGTACTGACCTCGCCTTTTGGATGATAGTGGGGTGAACAGGCAGTGGCTGATGTCCTTGATGATCTTTTTGGCCTTCCTGTGACATCGGGTGCTGTAGGTGTCCTGGAGGGCGGGTAGTTTGCCCCCGGTAATGCGTTCGGCAGACCGCACCACCCTCTGGAGAGCCCTGCGGTTGCGGGCGGTGCAGTTGCCGTACCAGGCGGTGATACAGCCCTACAGGATGCTCTCAATTGTGCATCTGTAAAAGTTTGTGAGGGTTTTAGGTGCCAAGCCAGATTTCTTCAGCCTCCTGAGGTTGAAGAGGCTCTGTTGCGCCTTCTTCACCACACTGTCTGCGTGGGTGGACCATTTCAGTTTGTCAGTGATGTGTACGCCAAGGAACTTGAAGCTTTCCACCTTCTCCACTGCGGTCCCATCGATGTTGATAGGGGAGTGCCCCCTCTGCTGTTTCCTGAAGTCCACGATCATGTCCTTTGTTTTGTTGACGTTGAGTGAGAGGTTATTTTCCTGGCACCACACTCCCAGAGCCCTCACCTCCTCCCTTTAGGCTGTCTCGTCATTGTTGGTAATCAAGCCTACTACTGTTGTTTCATCTGCAAACTTGATGATTGAGTTGGAGGTGTGCTTGGCCACGCAGTCATAGGTGAACAGGGAGTACAGGAGGGGGCAGAGCACGCACCCTTGAGGGGCCCCAGTGTTGAAGATCAGCGAAGTGATGTTGTTTCCTCCATTCACCACCTGGGGGCGGCCCGTCAGGAAGTCCAGGACCCAGTTGCAAAGGGCGTGGTTCAAACCCAGGGCCTCAAGCTTAATGATGAGCTTCGAGGGTAATATGGTGTTGAATGCTGAGCTATAGTCAATGAACAGCTTTCTTACATAGGTATTCCTCTTGTCCAGATGGGATAGGGCAGTGTGATGGCGATTGCATCGTCTGTGGATCTATTAGGGCGGTAAGCAAATTGAAGTGGGTCTAGTGTGACAGGTAAGGTATATGATCCTCAGGACCTCAGACTGGGGCGAAGGTTCACCTTCCAACAGGACAACGACCCTAAGCACACAGCCAAGACAACGCAGGAGTGGCTTCGGGACAAGTCTCTGAATTTCCTTGAGTGGCCCAGCCAGAGCCCGGACTTGAACCCGATCAAACATCTCTGTTGAGACCTGAAAATAGCTGTGCAGCGACGCTCCCATCCAACCTGACAGAGCTTGAGAGGATCTGCAGAGAAGAATGGGAGAAACTCCCCAAATAAAGGTGTTCCAAGCTTGTAGCGTCATACCCAAGAAGACTTGAGGCTGTAATCGCTGCCAAAGGTGCTTCAACAAAGTACTGAGTAAAGGGTCTGAATACTTATGTAAATGTGATGTTTCAATCTTTCTATTTGTTATACATTTTTAAAAAATTCTAAAAACCCAGTTTTTGCTTTGTCAATATAGGGTATTGTGTGTAGATTGATGAGGATAATAAAGATGTAATCAATTTTAGAGTAAGGCTATAACCTAACAAAATGTGGAAAAAGTGAAGGAGTCTGAATACTTTCCGAAGGCACTGTTTGTAACCAGCTTTTATTTACCCTCGCTCGTTCTCTCGCTCGCTTTTTTGCTCTTTCTTTCTCTCTGGCTCTCGCTGTCTCTCTCAAATTGAGATTGTTTTATTGGCATGAAATACAATTTGTAGATATTGACAAAGCAGTATAGTGGTACAGCATTTCAGTAAATACTGTACAATGCAATGAGGATAATGAAATACAGTTCATTTCAGTAGTAACCAAACCGTGTAGATGAAGGGGAGGAGACAGGTTAAAGAATGCTTTGAGATAATTGAAACATGGATTGTGTACGTGTGCCATTCAGAGAGTGAATGGGCAAGACAAAATATTGATGTGCCTTTTGAACAGGGTATGGTAGTAGGTGCCAGGCGCACCGGTTTGAGGGTGTGAAGTGTGATGGGAATTTCTGTTAAACCTTTATCATGCTTGTTTACTAGAAGCTTTTTCTTTAAGCCTAGTTGCTTAGGCATTAATTCTGAGATTATTGATATAACTAGATCATATGAGATGGGATTATGTGTGCATGGGTATGGGCCTGTTTCTAACTGTTCTATGTGTGTAGCATAGGAACCTAGGTTTAGAGAAATATGTGCATGATGTCTGGGCGCACAGCCAAGAGCTGACAGGCGAGACCTATGGTTTCCTGCTAGTCAGAAGGAAAATAACCTGTTCCTCTTAATCTACTGAAACCAGAGCAAAGTGTTGAATCCGGCGCACTAGTGATAAAGCTGGTGTCCTGGCTAGGGCCTGTTGCTGGGCAAAAGGTTCAAGCGTCTGTGTGTGTTTGGGTGTCAAATCCCACACATCTAGGCAGACAGCGAAAGATGCTTGCTTGCCTGGTTCGAGGGATCATTAATCTACTTTTGAGGAACTATGTCTGGGGAGATTTCCTGTTGTTTTAACACCTATTGTTCTCAGAATGAGACTACCTTTTTCACAGTTAGTCTGTACCCTGTACCCCAGTTCCGTCTCATTGTCCAGAAAATACACGCACCAAGATCACGAGTTTTGTACATGCTTGCATAAGATGGCTTGCCTATATAAGGTTTCTGTACTCCTCGTGTCATTCGGGTGGTCGTTGACCAGCTCCATTATTGCAATAATTAATAGATAAATAAAGTGTGATTGTTTGAAGAAATAACAAAGTCTCTCCTCATTGGTTAGAATTTCCACGTCAGAAGAACTGCAACGCTGCTGGGTTTCTCATGCTTAGCAGTTTCCCATATGTATCAAGAATGGTCCACCACCCAAAGGACATCCTGCCAACTTGACACAACTGTGGGAAGCATTGGAGTCAACATGGGCCAGCATCCCTGTGGAACACTTTCAACACCTTGTAGAGTCCATGCCCTGACAAATTGAGGCGGTTCTGAGGGCGAAAGGGGGTGCAACTTAATATTAGGAAGGTGTTCCTAATGTTTTGTACACACAGTGTATATAATACATACAATGTTTATTCTCGCTCTCGCTCTCTGCAGTAACTTCAGGAGCATTCTGTTGTGATGTGGTGCTGGATCCTCAGTTAGACGCCTGGAGCCCTTCAGAGGTCAGTGTATGTGTGTTATTTTCTGGTTTGTGTAAATATGTATGTTAATCTCTGGTGTGTGTAAACACTTGTTATTCTCTGTTGTGTTCGTGTGCTTACAGTGGAGTCCGAAATGATTGACACCCTTGATAAAGATTAGCAATAATGACTGTATAAAATCAAAAATTCAAATACTGAGCTATATTGTATGGAAATATTGTTTTTATTATATTATTTTAAACTAATACAATTCCTCAGAGAAATAGATTTTGTTTAACAAGTAATAGTTTTGTTTCTTAAAAAGGTAGGGGTCAAAGTTATTGACACCCCTAAAGAGTTTACATAAAGTAGTCAAAGGTTTGGTTGTGTTTCAGATTATTTTGTGCCCAATAGAAAATAATGGTAAAAAATGTATTTTGTAATTTTGGAGTCACATTTATTATAAGTAAGAATAGAATATGTTTCTAAACACTTCTACATTAATGTGCAATGCTACCATGATTACGGATAATCCTGAATGAATCATGAATAATGATGAGTGAGAAAGTTAGAGGGTCAAAAGATCATACCCCCAAGACATGCTAACCTCTCACCATTACCAGTAACAGAGGAGGTTAGAATGTCTTGGGGGGGTATGATCTTTGATCCTCTAACTTTCTCAATCATCATTATTCAGGATTCTCCGTAATCATGGCAGCCACCACATTATTGTAGAAGTCTTTAAAAACATATTATTAAAAAAGTGACTCCAAAATGACCAAATACATTATTTACAATTAATTTCTATTGGGCACAAAATAATCTGAAACACAACCAAAACGAACTGCAAATGCATCCATAAAGTTTGTAGAGTCACAAGTTTAATGTAGTCATTGCGTGCTAGGAATATGGGACCAATTACTTGACTTTGACTACTTTATTTATAAGAATCTTTACGGGTGTCAATGAGTTTTTTTTAGATCATTTTAAAAAAACTTGTTAAACAATCTCTTTCTCTGAGCAATTGTATTAGTTTATACAACGGGTGGGTCTAATCCTGAATGCTGATTGGTTAAAACCGCATTCCAGCCGGTGTCTATTCCACAAGTTACCACCATGTTAAAATGCCTATTTACTCTGTTCCATCTCACTGCGCAATCCACTGTCTCATCAACCCAGCCAGGCACTTTATAAACTTGATCTCCACTATAAAAAGCATCTAGACATTCTCACATTTCTTTTAGACTAAAATGTAGTTTTCAACAGCGGAGATTTGTATAAACCTTGCTGTCTGTCTCTCCGACATTTACAACTTTGTTTCGATATTCAAATTCGATCTCCTGCTGTCCCATAGTAATGAACGTGTCGGGACGAGACAGAAAGGCAGGCAGCGTTTCTCAGCCAGTCGAAATCATGAATCAGCTGGCATTTTTATGGATACAAAGAAATGTCTGTTGAAAGAAGTAAAATGAAACGAAGTGCAGCTAGTTTGCAGTCTTTCCAGCTTCAGTTTGAAGTGATTGTGTTAGCTGTGTTGTTGGCTTGCTCCTCTGAACAACAGTGTCCTGACGAGAGAGCACATTTTCTAAGCCAGGCGAAATTGCACCTCATTAGCTCATTGTTATGGATGTCTCCAAATAAATGTCACTAAAAAACAGCTTAAACAAATGCAAATGCCGCTACTGTTGTTATTCTGGCTGCACTGTTTGACGTGACTGTAAGTTAGCCGTAGTTGACTAGCAAGCAAGGGATAAGAACAGCCAGTATGGCAATGTAACATTTAGAACTAATGACTGGGTCGCGTCCATAGATACAGAACAAAAAAAGACTGAGCGACTGGGTCGCGTCTCTGGCAACCGAACCGATAGAACGAACAACCAGCCGGCTTGGGTAGCAATCCTAGATTTGTGTCGGGACTATATCTTGTGGAAGGATGAAATAGTATGAATAAATTCATCAAAATTACGTTTTTATTGAAAATATGTCAATCATTATTTGAATATGTTGATAATGCCCTCGAAGCCGGTGTTTGGAGGATATATTGCCACAGTTTGCCGGCCTAACAACACCTGTGAGGATATATTGGCACAGTTTGCCAGCCTAACAACACCTGTGAGGATATATTGGCACAGTTTGCCAGCCTAACAACACCTGTGAGGATATATTGGCACAGTTTGCCAGCCTAACAACACCTGTGAGGATATATTGGCACAGTTTGCCGGCCTAACAACACCTGTGCCAATATATCCTCCAAACACCGGCTTCTTGGGCATTATCACTTATATAAAATATATATATTTTAAATATTGCATACATTATACAGTCATTGTTGCTCATCTTTATCAAGGGTGTCAATCATTTCGGACCCCACAGTGCATGTGTGTTGAGCAAAGTGAAATGACCTGAGAGTGTGTGTGTCCCAGGAGTCCCTGCGCTCTCTGACACGTGGTGCTCAGCAGCTGATCCATCAGGACCTGCCCTGGGAGCCTCTGGAGGTAGCGCCCCCAGTGGCCCTGGAGGTCTTCTCTCACAGCAGGTACTTTATTTCTAGACCCTCTGTTGTTCAATTGTATCATTTTTGGGGGATAGAATATACAAGACAAAACCTAAATAATGCAAAGGTATTGAATTTGGCTATCAGTACCCCCTTTCGGAGGACTGAGAATGTGTAGCAGCTTGTTACGTGCTGTTATAACAGGTTATAACCTCCTAAATGAAAATAAGGCAGATGCAACAACCAGCTCTATGAGACCCATATCAAATCAAATCAAATCAAATTTTATTGGTCACATGCGCCGAATACAACAGGTGCAGACATTACAGTGAAATGCTTACTTACATAAGAGCTGACGTTGTGTTTGTGAACAGAACTAGCATTCTCAATTACATAGGTATTTAATGGAAAAGAAACACAATACAAACGTTGGATTTCACCTTAGGTCATAGATGTGTATGGCTTGTTGGTAGCTATTTTCTGGACTGAAGGTCTATTGGCAAAGCCAGATTCGAAACCTCTCTTCTCTTGCAATATTTTCCCTTCTATCCCTTTTCCTCCATGTTTTCATAGCTATTTTTCACTTATTTTACTCTGTTTCATATTCTCTCTTCCAGTGTTCTAGCTGTGCCTGTGTCTTTGTCTGTGTTTGCAGGTGTAAGCAGGAGGAAGTGGAGGAGAAGTCAGCACAAAGTCCTAAAGGCACAGTGATGCTCTACAGGTGAGCTACAGGAACTGTACCGCGGTAGATGTCTCTCTCTCTCTCTCTCTCTCTCTCTCTCTCTCTCTCTCTCTCTCACACACACACACTATTCACATCCTTATTGAGACACACTCATCTTCACTGTGTTCTCATACACACTCATACACATATATGACACACATACTCTTGTCTCACCTCCTATCTGTCTGTCTCTTAGGTGTGGGGACCATGTTCTGTTGAGTGGGGGCCCCTTGGTGGCCAGGACAGGGCTGTGCTCTCAGTACGAGGTCACCGCCATCCACCCTCTAGGAGAGGACGAGTGGGGTCTCCACCGCCGGGCCCAGGGGCTCTCACTGCCCCTCCAGCTACAGGTACATAATCACGCGCACACACACACACACACACACACACACACACACACACACACACATCTGCAGGAGATGTTTCTGTCTATGTATGAAGCATCTTAGAATGTATCCGATTTGTGAGTGAGTGTCAGTGAGGTGATTAGTTTCACTGAGTGAGTCATTCATCGATTTCTTCTGTTCTCTTTCCTTAGGCCCACCACACTGTGTGGAGGAAACTGAGGAGCAGGGCAGAGAAGCTGGTAAAGAAAATAACCTCATTACTTTTTTGAAGTTGTAGCTTGTATGCGACATACCTAGGGTGTTGTCATTTCATCTGAACTGTTTTTAAGGTTGTTGTCTGGTTATTTACCAATGTCCAGAATCACCTGGCTGGCATTTTTACAGCATGTAGCAGTGCTACTGGAAATCGATGGAGACAGCTAGCGGTGCATTCAAAAGCATTACAAATGTTGTGAGGATCAGGTTACGCTTCCACATTATTTTGAATGGTTTGGATGAAACAACAGCACCGTAAGTAAGTCAAAAATGAGTTAAAACGCATCATCACACTTTTAGATTTTTACTGAAAGGGTTCTATCTCGAAAATCTGTTCTGCTGACGTGCACCATTTTTGGTCCATATCAACAGTTGACTAATGAACAAAATACATGTGTTTGAGTAAAGTGATCCTTTAAAAAGTGAAATATCCCTTTAAGAATCTCTATCAGTATCTATTCATACTTAATTATTGAACTGCAGATTTAATCCTAATGCCTCTCCCTCTCTGCAGGTTGAGGTGCCCACAGGATCAGTCAATGAAACTGTTTCAGATACATTGACTCCGCCCTCTGCCCCTAAACAGACTCCTCCCCCTACCCCCCAACAATGATCATGTCTATAACCTTGTCATTAAATATGTCTTTGTAATATTTGTGGAATAAATGTATAACGTATGAAAATCGTCCCCTCTCCTCTGTATACTAAATGCTTGCTGAAAATGAAGTGGGTTATTGGTTTATGACAGTGTAGCTGATTTGGTGTAGAGTGAAGTTGCTGATCTTGGGTCAGTTTTGCATTTTCCCCACTAATGGTTAAGGTTAGGATTGGGGGAAGGGAATCTGATCCTACATCTGTACGTAGTAGCTGATGTGGAATCAAAGGATTGTTGTGCAGAACGTAACTGGTTTGCGCCCAGTGAGGGACAGGGATAGAACCTACTGTTACAACAGCACAGCTCAGTTTACTGTTCCTTAATCGTATGTGCTTGCAGGGGATTTGAAACCAAAGTCAAATGAATTGATGACCTGTGGCGTGTGATATAACCATCTGTCTTTTGTGTGGAATGAAAGCCGTGGTCCGTGCCATGCTCGAGCATGTTAAAGCCATACACTAACACACCCCTCTGCGGCCTTTAACTGCTCAGCTGACAGTATGTGGGCAAAAAGTGTGTGTTGAGTGGTCAGCAGTTTGCTAACACACAAAGACTGGTGTGTGCTGCTCGACCATCGGGGGCAGAGCAGCTGTTGGGTCTGTCGCTTTGGGACAGGTGTTTGAGGAGTGTGTGTGTGTGTGTGTGTGAAAGTGGGCATGAGCTGTCACAGATTACCAGATCAGATTAGGTGACATGGTGTACGTCCCAAATGACTCCCTATTTAGTGCACTACTTTTGGGCAGGGTGCATAGGGCTCTGGTCAAAAGTAGTGCACTATATAGGGAATAGGGTTTCATTTGGGATGAAGAAAAGTGTGATCATAAACAGTAACTGTAGGCCTACAGTACATGTCAACAGTTACAGTATATTCCTCAAACTGAAACAGTGATATAGTATAAAAAGAAATATAACAATGTATGCATAAATGTGATGCTGCATAATTCATCTTGATCTATGACGCTCCATGTCTAGAGTCTCAACAATGGAGATGGGACATTTAATATCCACGGTGCCGTGAGGCAGATCGAGAGGTTGCCCATTGCGCAGCTGTCGCCCCTGCTCAAACAGCCAGCCCCACCCCGACACCCAGCGACAGTATGGGAGACACACCCAAGGACAAATGACCACCCCAGTCCCCCCCACCTCTCACCAATTGAGATGTTTGAACTGGTGCCTGGAATTCCAGATCACTGTATTCCATGGAAATTATCCAGAGAAATGGGTCAAAATGTAGAATATTTGTAATGTTATTGTCCACAAAAAATAGATTTGTCCTGGGTTAGGTAATCCGCTATCAATTCAATATTTTCATCAACTAATGATGGGATAGGCCTATATGCTTTTGGAAAATATAGCTTAGACTGTTTTCTAAATATGTTTTTGTCTAGGCCTATAGGCTATAAAAAGAAGCATTCACAATGGATTATTTCACAACCAAACAATAAAGCAAAAAACTTTAATCCATAAGGCAGTAGCGCTGCGTGGGTAAAATCACTGGGGAAGCTCTATAACCTGTTAATTCAAATGCCTTGCGACTGTGATATATAGGCCTAAAGGCCGAGACAATAAGACAGTGGCAGAATAAATTAAACCACACCTTTGTTTTATCACAAAACCAGATAGCAACCTCTGTCCAGTGAAGTCCACAAAGCATATTGCATGTAGTAACAGACAGTTACATGACCTACAGCATGGTCTAGCAAGTTAATGTTTCCGACATTTTCGGACCACTAAACAACTATTGATTTAGAACCACAGAGTTACCGCAAGTCGCAAAGAAAACAGGAGCTGCCTCCACTATTCCAGCACCATTTCAACTTCAACATTTCAACATCATCAAATCACCTCTGCTTAGTCTAATACAGTGACAACTAAAAGATACCAAAAACAATTTAGTCCAATCAATGTAAGCCAAATATGTGGCTGTCCATGGTTCTGATTTCTGTGTGTGTGTGAGTGTTTGTGCAAGTAGAAAAACATGTTGACTCACCCTACTTGTAGAGAAATGCCAATGCCATCCTCCTCTCTTTCATGACGAAACAGTCTATCACTCTATGATACAGTACACGCTTAAATGTTTTGTTGTCCAAGTCTATCTGGCTAAAATGCTTGCTCGCTAGACTAACTTCCATTCGTGGGCAACGTTAGCTAGTTAACATTAGCCTTCTACATCTAGCTACAAATTGAACTTCCATCCTCTCAGGCCAGGGGCACAACAATGTATGAATGAATGGGTGGATCAGAATTGCCATTATAATCAAATCAAATTGTATTGGTCACATACACATATTTAGCAGATGTTATTGCGGGTGTAGTGAAATGCTTGTGTTCCTAGCTCCAACAGTGCAGTAGTATCTAACAATTTACAACAATACACACAAATCTAAAAGTAAAAGAATGGAATTAAGAAATATATAAATATTAGGATGAGCATTAGCCAGTACGGAGAATTAAGTAAAACCACAAGTCCAAATCCCTATCTCCATCCATGGCTAATTTAGGACAGGGCCAATTTTAGCTAGCTAGCTAGCCACCGGAGGACAACAACATGCAACAATTCAAGTTTTTCTGTCAACAAAGTATGCTCTCAATGGGATTTGATTGGAGTGATGCCAAAACCCAAGCTGGGTTCTCTTGACACTTTTTTTTGGTGCGCCACACAGTTGAGCTAGCTCAATTTAGCTCAACGCTGATTGGCTAATTTGTTATACTTTTTTAATTAAGGGAGGCAAGATGCTTGCTGGCTTCCCTTGCCTTTAATGCTACGGGCGGCAACAATGTCATACTCGTTTGAACCAGACAGCATCAGATAGATGGCCTACACGTAGAGAGACAGAGGGGCGCTGTTTCGCTCGCTCGGATGCTTTCTCCTGTGAGATACATTCAGCCTCTTGCGAATTGAAAGAACATTATGAAACACAGAGAGACGAAAGATAATAATTTGTTTTTACATTTATTTTATTGGTAAAAAATGTGGGGAAGCCTTGCTTCCCTTGGCATCCATGAATACACGCCACTGCGCTAAGGGACTGCGGAAAGAATGATAACCACCCTACGATTGTGAATTACTTTGAAGGACTTTATAATGAAATAATTTGCATCATTCATTAGGGGCCAATTTCAACTAATTATAAGGGTACCATTGTGCGCCGTTTCCTGCCTCTATCCGAAAGCGTTGTCTGAGTTCGACAATTGTCCGACAATCACACATGTCAACAGGTGTTGCTTCCTATACCCTTCGTGGTGGTCCTCTTTTATAGTAATTCATCCAAATGTATCAAAGTAAATATCATGGCGTTATGCCTGTGGGCACAGGGTAGATAGGCTTGAAGTGCTGAGACTATGATGACACACACAGAAAAAAACAGTCGTCAGTGCAGTTGGCCATTGTTGGCACGGTGGACAAGTGTAGTGCGCGTCTTGGACACAGCGTTGCGCTCTCCGCATTCCTTCTCCAGGAGCCCCCCACCAACTCTCTTCCTCACCCCACCAAACCTCCCTCCCTCCCTACCACAACAGTAGGACAGCAGGGAGACCGTCTACAGAGACTAATGAGAGGACAGCCACTCTACAGTCGTATGCCATGCGGCTAGTGTAATAGTTTACAGAAAGTCCGAAAGTGTGACGTCCTAACCGCCAGCGCGCTGCCTAACTGCTCAGGAAATACTACGGAGTTTTGGAACCAATTTCGCCAAAGGAGCGACGAGATTCTGGAATTACTGGAGTTGTGGACAAGTCCGGGAACTACGTTGAGGCTCAGGAGCAGCTCATCTTTCGAGGAAGGACATACTTTTGAACAGCAGGAGTTCAGGATGGAGAGAGCGTCACTGCTTTTGCCCCTTGTCATTCTACTGATGCAATGTAAGTAAACTTTTGCATTTAGGCTACTCCATATGATAACGAGTAATTCGTGTGTAATGCATGTTGGGGTTGATCTGTATTATTGGTATTCTTGAAAATTAAATGACCATTATCCCTATTGCAATTGCTTTTGTCTCTGTAATGCCATGTTAGCTGTTTATGTGTTTAGAAAAAATAAGCAATTTTAGATAGGAAAATATTGATAAAGCACCTAATAAAAAAATTAATGATGATTGTGATCTTACTGTGAACTGTAAGATCACTATATCATATTGATGCTTCTACTCTCACGCACACAAATAAAGGGGCCAGCACTTGATTCGGTTGCAATTGAATTAACTTTTTACTTAATCCTCTTCTTTCCTGGAGAAACATATGGCCTGTACTAAAGTTTTCCACGTTGCCGGTCTTTCGTATACAGTAAATGCAACAACTCCATACGTTTCGGCTAACGCCTTCCTCACTGCGTGTGATGATATTGGAATACATTCAACTGCAGAAAACAGATATGGACCACTAATGTGGCGTTAAGTTATTGTTGGAAGCAGGCCAGTCTAATCGGGATGTGGGCGACCCAAGGTTGGGCACCGGGTGGGTACCACCAACTTTGATAACAGCAGGGCCGTCAAAAGTGCATCCCAAATGGCACCCTATTCCCTTTATAATGCACTACTTTTTATCAGGGCACATAGGGCTCTGGTCAAAAGTAGTGCACTACAAAGGGTGCCATTTGGGACGTTTCCATGGTGTCAGTGAGATGCCAACCAGCCATGGGAGGGGCTGCATTCAAGTCTGCCCAACTGTTGATGTCTGCTGATTTATCATTTGGAACTGTTTGGAATAGTTTGCATCAGACTTGATTGGACTGTGTTCTGTCCTGTAGCTTAGGTGAGGCTTGTTTTGAACGTTGTGGTGCCATTTCGGATGCTGACATTTTGCAAGTGAGCCACTGAGGTGCGTGTGTTAGAGGAGAGGAGACCCCACCTCCAACCCTGACTGGCACAGCTGTTCCTGTCAGAGCAGTACAGGGTTACACAGACACAGAGGGGCTTTGTTCTCCTAGGAGAACACACACACACACACACACACACATTCTCTCTGTCTCTCTAGATCCCTCTCTGTCTGGTAATTGATGTGCTCTTAGATGCTAATAGATATAGATGCATACCATATAAAATGCTCCTAGCACAGATTTAGCGCTCAGTTGTAGCTTATAATAATAGGTATATAATAGGTAACTATCTGCTGTATGAACTTGTGTGTATGTGTCTGTGCTTGTTCGGTTGGTCATGTGTCAACTTGTGTAGTTTTTGTAGTTTGTGTGTGTGTGTGGGGGGGTGGCTTGCAGGAGAACCATGTTCGAACCCAGTTGGGTGTTTGTGTGTGTGTCCGGTTTGGGGTCAATTCCAATTGAAGTCACTCAATTCAGGAAGTATTTGCATTTAGAATTTTTGATAGAATTAGCATCTCATTTTCCATTTATTGCAAAGTCATAAAAAAAAGTCCCTTTTCAATTCTTTTCAAATGTCCCTTTGTCAAATTTTAGTTTTCTTCCTGAATTTACTGACTTTGAATTGACCCCAACCCTGGTAGGTCCCAGGTGCAATAGCTCATAGGGTTCAGAGAGGGACAGGTCACCATGCAGCAGACAGACAGAGAAAGTGTGGGCATCATGTCAGGGTTGTTATCACGTCTGTGTTATCTCAAGGAGACGCTCCTCAAGGTGGCTGCCGTTTGCCACAGCCGACACTGTGACAACAGCTTGTTCAACCCAGGGATGCTACTGATGGATCCTGCTGCTCTGATAATATAGAATAAAACTATTGTTATCTCTCTCGCTCTCTCGTTCTCTCTCCATCTATTTCTTCCTATCTCCCTCCACATCTCATCCTCTCTGTCTGTCTGTCTGTCTCTCTCTCTCCCTCTCTCTGTCCATCCAGCCAGGGAGAGACAATGCTCCTCAGAGAGCGAGAAAGAGGGAGTGATGAGGCACACACACTCCCCACACAGCTGCAGCGATAACAGTGTTACACATACTCACAAAGTAACACAGACAGCAAGCAGGGAGGGACAAAATACACGAGGCTGCACTTTTACCGCCTACTGTACTCAAACATCCGAAGGACAACGTGAATAGGCAACATGAGCCTGCAGTTTGAATTCGCACTCTGCCACTGATAATGTGTAGGCCTAAGTAGATCTAATTGCCTAAATACTCATAACTAGGATTCACACATAGTTTTTCCGTTTATTTTCTGTGAATCGACTGGATTGAAATGGAATTGACCGCAGCCCTTAGTATGCTTCATTGTTTGCTTCATTGTTTTTCAGCGAGCAAGTTGTTTACATTTTGTTTCCCAACTTTTGCTCTGCTTTCATGGCCATTTAAGAGGCCATCCCTGAGAGGACCTGTAAATCCATTATCACTTCCTGTGCCTCTCCAATGCCTTTGTCTCACTTTGGCCTCCATTCTTTCCCTCCATTCTTCCACGTAGATCCGGTTTGCGTCTCAAAATGGCACCCTATTCCCTATATAGTGTACGACTTTTGACCAGGGCCCATAGGGACGCAGACCTGCCCTTCAGTGGGGGAAAGTAGGAGAACAGGAGGATTGGTTAGGACCTTTCCTCTGCTCCCTCCCCACCCCTTGGTCCACTAATAGAACCACAGGAAGTAGTGCAACAAACAGAAGCTAAACTAAACAGGAAGCTAGCTAACTGCTAACAGAGAATGGCTCATTTGGTTGATGACCTCAGTTAAGTACAGTGTAGACCAGTGATTCCCAATCAGGGGTACTTGGGGGTACTTGGCCTATCCAAGGGGGTACTTGATCAGACTCATGATACCATAGGCTTACTGGTAAAATGCACATGAGGGGGTACTTCAGGGGTACTCCGGGAAGAGCAAAATTCAGTTTGTGGTACAGTGACCAAAAAAGGTTGGGAACCACTGGTG